>NC_142938.1:22165700-22193200 GCF_046866305.1 Octopus bimaculoides | reverse complement strand
ACGTTTCGGCTGATATACCCTCCAGCCTTCGTCAGGTGTCTTGGGGAAATTTCGAACCTGGGTTCTCATTCCTATCGATGTTACTATTATTATTATTATTATTAATCAGGTCGCTGCCGTGAATCGAACTCGGAACCTTGGGGTTAGTAGCCCGCGCTCTTAACCACTACGCCATATGGCAGCGACCTGATTAATAATAATAATAATAATAGTAACATCGATAGGAATGAGAACCCAGGTTCGAAATTTCCCCAAGACACCTGACTAAGGCTGGAGGGTATATCAGCCGAAACGTTGTGTTAACAACAAACAAGATGAGGACGAATATCCGTCAAATGTAGATAATGTAAATAATGTAAATAATTCCTCATCTCTTAAATATAGAACTGTATTATATATATATATATATAAATAGGATTAATGTAATGTAATGTAATATAAAGCTGAAGCAAATTAACACCAAATATACAGTGCGTGTGTTCTTATTGGCTAAACTGGCAATATGACTATTCCCAAGTACAACAATATATATATATATATATCTATATATATATATATATATATATATATATATATATACATATATACATATATATATATATATATATATATATATATATATATATATATATATATATATATATATATATATATATATATATATATGTATGTATGTATGTATGTATTTTTCATTTCATTTCAAAGTTTCAGCTCAGAGCTGCGGCCATGCTGATGCAATATATATATATATATATATATATATATATATATATATATATACATACATACATACATACATAATTTATTTAAAGGACATAATACATATTTTTTAAGTGCTACTAATAGTTTCATATGTTAAGAAATATCTGAAACATACAGGCACAAGCCACATATCATACTGAACTAAAAAAATTAAATAAGAGAAGAAATATGAAAAAGTTGAGAAGGCAGCATATAGAAAATGTGGAAGGTTAAAAAAAAGGAAAATGAAAAATGGAAAATGAAAAATAGATAATGAAAACAAAAACTAAAACGTGGAAAGTAAAAAAGTTAAAAGAGTTATCCCCCTTAGACCTAAAATTATTAGGCTGGAAAATTATCAACAAATTAATCAGGTATTTTCCAGTTCTTCAAAAAAGAAAAAGAAAAGCCTTTAAGTTGTTAGCTTCGTTTGATTTACATCCCTTTATTCCATGGGAAACTTCATCTTTCATTTCTTATGGGATCAATAAAATAAGTACTAGATGAAATGCTGGGGTTGATATAATTGGCAGAAACCTTGAAGGCAGCCCTCTAGCATAGTCACAGTTCTATGACAAACCAGCAAAAGGATAAAAGAATCAGAACATAGTATTAAACCAATTAGTATGTAAGCCATCACATCGTGTATAATTAGTACAGTGAGATCCAATATAGAGCAAGAATTAAGCAATCGGTGAATTGAGTCTCTCATGTGGTTTTCTTTCCTGGTTGCAATTTATTTCACTTCTCTTGTCACTTTGAGTTCTTTTGAGAAAGACATCAATACACTTTATCTCATTTCTCTTGTTGAAATATCTGAGGTTTTTGTGTCTGTGTTAAAAATTATGTTGTCTGTAGTCTTCTTGTTTAAAATATTCAAAATCCTTTTTTCTATTTATCTTACTTAATTATTTTTTTTGCAGTTGCCACAACGACAGCCAGTTAGTAGCAACGGTGAACTACTTTGCACTGAAGCTTCTGTAAACATGCTTCCACAGCCACCCTTTTCAACACCACCACTGCAACCACTACCACCACTACCACCACCACCACCACCTCCTGGTACTATGGCATCTATTACAGATATATATATATGTTGTAAACTGCATTACTGAAGAGCTTTGTGAAGAGCAACTGTGCAAATGAGTGAAAGGCTGTTATTGCTATTGTTTTGTCTAGTCACAGATTGTTTTGTTGGCACTCCATCGCTTACGACGTCGAGGGTTCCAGTTGATCTGATCAACAGAACAGCCTGCTCGTGAAATTAACGTGCAAGTGGCTGAGCACTCCACAGACACGTGTACCCTTAACGTAGTTCTCTGGGATATTCAGCGTGACACAGTGTGACAAGGCTGACCCTTTGAATTACAGACACAACAGAAACAGGAAGTAAGAGTGAGAGAAAGTTGTGAAAGAGTACAGCAGGGTTCACCACCATCCCCTGCCGGAGCATCGTGGAGCTTTAGGTGTTTTCGCTCAATAAACACTCACAACGCCCGGTCTGGGAATCGAAACCGCGATCCTGTGACCGCGAGTCTGCTGCCCTAACCACTGGGCCATTGCGCCTCCACAATCACAGATTAACTCTGATGGAACAGAGATATGGTTAAAAAAGACATTGTAGACATGACCATCTCTTTTTGGATATAATTTATTTCAGAGTAGATAATCTTTTGTTAAAAAAAAAAAACAAAGATGTGGTAGAGATCTGAGTGTGCTGTATTTGTGTTAATTTACTTACTTAATCTCTTCACTCCCTATGGAGCCTAACTTTTCTCTGCTGTTCTTGACTCTGAAGAACAAGAAAGAATTTACAAGGCTACCGGTTTCTGGTTATCAGATCTTTCGTATTTCTTTCTCTCTCTCTATCTCTCACTCTTTGTCTCTCTCTCTCTCTCTCTATCTCACACACACACACACACACACACACACGAAAGCACACACACACACACACACACACACACATGATTGGTAGTATTATTTAGGAATAAGATAGAATGCATTGTGATATTTGTTTCAACTCTCTGTGCTGTGAGTTCAAGTCATGCAAAGATCAACTTTGCCTTTTATCCTTTTAGAACAGATAAATTAAGTACCAGCCCAGTGTAAACCACCCTTACCTCTCTCTCTCACAACCTAGATATTTGCTGAATCAGGAATCTATTCAAAGACAGAAAGACCGGCTGTTCTTGACGCTGAAGAACAAGAAATAATTTACATGGCTACTAGTAGCAGGTCTCTGGTTATCAAATCTTCTCAGTCTGTCTGTCTGTCTGTCTGTCTGTCTGTCTGTCTGTGTGTCTCTCTCTCACACACACACACACATGATTGGTAGCAGTGTTTAGGAATAAGATAATGTGCATTGTGATATTTGTTTTAGCTCTTTGTGCTGTAAGTTCAAATCATGCCAAGACCAATTTCACCTTTTATCCTTTTGGGGCAGATGAATTAAGTACCAGCCCAGTGTAACCCCACCCTGCCATCTCTCATATCATTGATATTTGCTGAATCAAGAATCTCTTCAAAGGAAGAAAAAAATTTCAAGATAATATCTGTTCTGTAATTGTAGCGTGGAGGCACATGGCCTAGTGGTTAGAGTAGTGGACTCATGGTCAAGGGACCACAGGTTCGAATCTATCAGGTGATGTGTGTGTTTATGAGTGAAACACCTAAGCTCCATGCAGCTCCAGCAGAAGGTAATGGCAAACTTCTGCTGACTCTTTTGCTACAACTTTCTCACACTCTTTCCTCCTGCATCTAGTAGTTCACTTGTGATGGATCAGCATCCTGTCCAGGTGGGGAACCTATACTCCAATGAAACCGGGAAACCTGCCCTTATGAGCCAGGCATGGCTCAAGAAGGAACCAACAACAACAACAAATTGTTTGTAACATTGACATTAATAAACTCTGTGAATCTATTTCAGGTGGACCTTATTATCTGCCAAATAACTTTGGTACAAACACCAACAGGGCTCTACCAAGTTATCCACCAATGTACCAACAGCAGGTGACAACCATTTCTCCTGTAGGATATCCAAGAATGCAACAGCCACCATCACAGACTGTTATTGTCCGGGAAGAGAGAAGTTCCAATGATGGATTTGTCTCAGGTTATTTAATTTTTTCTTATAAATTCTGAGTTCAATTACTCCTTCTACCAAATGTACTTTTTATTATATTAGTGAGACTCCCATAAGGTTAATAGAATAAATATCTGGCAATTATAGGCACAGCATAGCTGTGTGGTAAGATGTTTGCTTTCCAGCCACATGGTTCTGGGTTCAGTCCCACTGTATGGCACTTTGGACATGTGTCTTCTACTATAACCTCAGAATGATCAAAGCCTTGTGTAGTGGATTTGATTGACAGAAACTGAAAGAAGCCCTTTGTGTGTGTGTGTGTGTGTGTGTGCACGATTGTGTATGTGCACATATATGCATGTATGTGTGCATGCATTAGTACGTGTCTGTATATTTGTGTGTGTGTGTGTGTGTGTGTGTGTGCATACATGTGTCCACTTGTCTCAACATCATGTGATGAATGTGAGTCACTGTCGTACAGGTGACGTTATTCATTTCAAAGTTTTCATGGAAAACATGTCTAGCCATGGAGAAATGAGAATCAGTGACAGAAAGAGTATCTGGCTGCAGAAAATCTGTCACAGCAAATTCTACCTGACTCATGAAAGCATGGAAAAGTGGATGTTAAAATAATGATGATGATGATAATCTTTGCATGTTATTTTATAGTATATACTGAATATCTTTTCCATGTTACAGCTCAGTGATTGTGATGTAATATAGGCCATCTATTCTTCAGCTACTTGTAAATACAGTATAGACATAATCCTGAATTATACTTTCTGTTACAGGTCTCCTTTTGGGTGATGCCCTGGGATTTGGCCTTGGTGCTGGATGGTTTCCAGGTGGTGGCTATGGTGGTGGGTATACAGGATTTGATGATAGCCAAAATATCCAGATCAACAATTATTATGATGTTGATAACACAAATATTGAGAACACTGACTTCACTGATGTTGATAACAGTTTTGACACTAATAACTTTGATCTTGGTAACAATGATGGATTTTGTGATGATGGATTCAACTTCTGAAGACATGTGACCTGAACACTAAGTGCAAATATATACACTCAAATGAAATTCTGCACATGAGAAATGCATATTTTGACAAAGCTTTAGCTGTAATTATACCCTATTTAGTCAGACTAGCCAAATTTCATCTTAGAATTCAGATAAAAATTAGTTTTGGCCAAAGTTGAAATATTTCCCGGAATGCTATTAAACACGACAAATATAATATGTTTATATCCAAAATGGTATCATTTAATGATAATTTGCCTTTAATCTGCTTTGGATTTTGGCTACTTGTAAAAAGTATCCAAGTATAATGCAACTGTCCAACTCAATAGACTATGTTTCTTGCTTACAAAACAGATTCTAATTTCGTCTGATAGAAAACTGGTTGAATCTTCTTGTGGTCAAGTGTAGAGCTAGTTAACAAATGTTTCTTTGTGATATATGTATACACTGTATGCTACATATATATCATTCTTTTGAATGCAATTTACTGGTATTCAATATTCAGTTATTGTTACTTTAAATTCATAGAAAAATGCTTTAAAATATTGTTTTATGACTTTATTATTAAAAAGTGTTCTGTAAAGCTTGCATTATAAATAAATATGTTCTTATATGATCAAGAGTTGTTTTTAATGCCTGTCCACTCATCTATCTGGTTCAAAATATTAGGGTAACCACTCTAAGAGTAGTTATCCTAAAGTTCATATTGGAGATCATGAGACCTACTTCTCATTTTGCTGGCGAGATGAGAAGCAGGTCAAATGGGCTTGCAGAAATATGAGAGCATAGATGTGTTGTGTTCATGAGTCATAAAGGAAGGGTGTCTTAGCCAAGACCCTCATAGGTAAGGAATTCTTCCAGATAGATAAAGGTGATAGAGTGGGTAGAGTTTGCATGCTGTAATCAGAATCATTAAGAGATAAGGCAAATGAGGTAGTGAGGACATGTGATAAAATTATTAAACACTTTTTATCTTTTCATATGCACCACATTCAGAACTTGTGGATGAACAGGAGGATTGTTTTTATGAGTTCTATACAGACTATCTTGATAGCAGATGATGAAGATTTCACTATAACAGCTGACAACTTTAATGGACATGACGGAAAACAACCATGATGGCTATTTAGAATACATGGTGGTTCTAGGTACAGTATGAGAATAAGGAAGAGATCAAGACTTCTGGAGTTCTGTTATGCAAATTATCTCAGGATCTGCATCACAAACTTCAGGAAACCACCCAGCCAGTGCACTGATGAGATAGATTATATACAGCAAAATAGATGGATGGCTGTAAATGCTAAGTGCTTCCCAGGTGAAGAATATACCTCCCAACACAGATGTGTAGTTAATGACTTCAAATATGGGCTACTCTGCCTCAGAGACAAAAGACAATTTGAAGGAGGAATACTTGGAAGCTAAAACAGCCCTTAATTGGATATAAATTCAGAGAGGTGTTAAGTGATAGGGGCATATAACATAGAGCAAAACAACTAGTTTTTATAGGACAATCTGTTGGACTCTACAGTGAAACACTTGTAGACAGTGAAACACTTGTGAAACACTTGTTAGCAGTGAAACACTTGTAGACAATGTTGTAACATTAAAGCAACAAGTTTAGAAAGACTGGAAGGGAGGTGGGGAGCAGCAGAGAAAAATGCCAAATTGTTAAAGCATAAGACGAACATCAAGTATAAGAGGAAAGGCAAAAAAGTAGTTTGCGAATGTTCTGTGATATACAGATTAGGGGTATAAGGTGTTCCTCATTGCTAGAGAGTGAATTAGAGAAAATCAAGATGTTAGAGAGCAATATTTATGGAATAAAGGAACACTTGTTCTCACTGTCACTAATAAGAAGCATAAGGGACTACTACAAAACACTTCTGAATGGTGTGGAGAATGCTTGGAAGAAAGAGAGAGAGAGAGAGAGAGAGAGAGAGTACAACGTGCACAAAAGACATGTCATCCAATTTTTCAGCAGGATGATAAAGTGATAAGTAATACGAAAGCAGGGAAAGCAGCTTGATAGTCAGGGATAGATCCCTAAAAACCTTAGGATATCGGGCCAAGTAGGGTACAAGATAATCACTTGAATAGTAAATGAGGCAATACAGGCAGCTTTCTTACCAATGACTGGTCTTGCAGTCTGATTGTAAACTGCCTCAGGGGAAGGGAAATGATTTAGAGGGAAGCAAGTAGAGACATCAAACTGTTGGACAAGATTATGAAAGTTACAGATTAGGGACAGGATTGATCTGAATGATGGTTGGCTTTGAGCAACTGATGCTATATTCCTTGTGAAACAACTGCAAGCGAAGTACATTGCCAGGAGTAAGCCCACTGTATCTAGCATTCATCGAGTCCCTCACGCTGTGATTTGGTGGTTGTTAAGGAAACTAGAGGTAGATGAATAACTTGTGAAGGACATATAAGTTATGTATGAAAGGGTGGTCAGCAAGGTTCATATCAGCAATGAATTTAAGGTGCAAGTAGGAGTATACATCAGGGCTCATTCCTCAGCCCATCCCCAATTTATTATAGTCCTCAAGTCATAACAAGCGGAATTAAGACTGGTTACTCTATAGAACTCTTGTATGCTGACAACTTAGCTCTTGCAGCAGTATCAGAGGGTTTGAAGTAAACTTAGTAAAAACAAAAAATTTAGAAAGTACGAAGGAAGACAGGATATTTATGACGTCAAGGAAATGACTGAATTCCATTGGCAGAGGAGGCGCCTGTAGAAATTCCGTAGGGTATGCCCAGTTTATATTTTCTGGAGACAATGTATGTATGTATGTATGTATGTATGTATGTATGTATGTGCGCGTTTGCGAGTGTATCTGTGAAAGTGTTTGTGTGAAGACGTCATCGGTAGAAAGTAAAGATAAAATGCAAGGGAGATAAGCCACACAGTCACCAATCTCTGGTAGTCATTAATGTCAAGAGAGAGAATAAATTCCAGCAGCAAATTTAGATATCGCTTTTTTAAAATCACTGTAGATAAATCCTAGCAAAGACAGTCTCTGATATGTTGAAATTTGGTGGTGGTGGTTGTGTGTACGTGTGCGTGTGTGTGTGTGTGTGTGTGTGGGGGTGATAGTAAAAATCATAAATCTTCAAAATTTTTCTTTTTAATAGCATAAAGTGTATTTATGGGGAGAAAAATATTGAAAAATACCAATACATGTCAGAGTGACAAAGAAACGAGGAAGGTGGTCGTGGGATGTGCTAGAGACAACAACCAAATCTCTGTTAAATCACACATCTTTTCGTTTGAAAATATTAACAATTTTTTTTTTAAAATCAAAAAGGCTTCCCCCATGGTTTTTATGTGTCTAGTTCCAAAAAAATTTGCCAATATTGGTCAGAATCGGCCAGAATCCAACTTATGCCGGCATCCTGATCTGGAATCCTGTTCAATCAGATTGAAAGAAGTTCATGGTTTAATTGTTTATTCAGAGCCTCAACACATTTTAGATTTGATATATTTCTCGTTATTGTTGTTATTTTGTATTTAGGAATTTCGATGACCAATGCAAACCTGTTGGAATTTCCAAATTTTCAATTTTTCACATAAGGTAGAATTTCAAAAATTTCTGCTGGCTTACATATTTAATAATTGTTACATATTAAACAAGCTTTGTTTCTTTATGATTACCTGCACATTTTAATCTCCTCTTTTTTTGTGCATGTTGTACACCGAGGTGCAAAAAGTTGCAGCAGAGACAGTAAGAGCATCCAAGGCTAAGTCATAGGAAAACTTTGGGGTTAAGGTGGACTTTGATTTAAGATCGGCCAATAAAGTATCTTGGCAAACTTCATGCTAGAAACCCTCTTCCACACCTACATTAAAAATTCTTACTACAGAGAAGAGCATATGTGAGAGATGGGGAGATTACTTTGCTGATTTATTTTACTTAGAATAAATACCAGGCTTAACAAAAAAATAAGTACTGGGGTCAATTCACTTGACTAAAGCGAATAGTTCAAGGCGGTGCCCCGGCATGGCCATAGTCTAATGACTGAAGCAAGTAAAACAGGGGCCAGGGAACTTTTGTAACCTATTATCCCAATATATATATATATATATATATATATATATATATATATATATATATATATATATATATATATTTACGCCAACGTTACCCCTTTGATTTGAAAGTAAGAAAATCATAGATTCTTTGAATTCAAAATCTTTTTTATAGGAAGAATACAATTATGAATATAAAAAGTATAAAACAAATGCAATAAAATAAAATAATATCCTCATTATGAAAGTAAAAGTATTTTTCTAGAAACTTTTACACTTCAATTGCAGCATGGAAAGTGTTTATAAGCCATTTAAAATAACACACAAAAACCGTTAGATTCACTTCAACATTTAAATTTAATTTGTCAAAATATTTTCGTCACTTTGAGACCGTGACCTGTTCACTGACAAAATTCTGTGCTGTTTTTGTGTGTTATTTTAAATGGCTTATAAACACCTTCCACGTTGCAATTGTTTTCCTTCTAGCACACGATCTCAGATCAGGTCACTTGCTATGCAGGTACATCTCCGAATTTTTACACTTCAGTTTTTGGAGAAATTATGTTGTTTCATTTTTGCTACAATTACATCAAAATTGGGGCATTTTGATGCCAAAGCAATTTGGATACAGTCTTCAGGGTTCATTCAATTACTCTGCTTTGTTTTTATGTTCATTAGAGTGGAAAATCCTTGTTTGCAAAGAAAAGTTGTTGCAAAAGGCAGCAACTTTTTGACTGCCTCCTCATGTCAGAAGAAAAATTTCTGTCATAACAAGGAACACGTTTTTTATATAATCTTACTTATTTCTAATGAATCCTCATTACCCCCAAAGAATTCTATTTTTATCTCACTTGGGGTAATTTACCCCAGTTCACCAAACCCTATATAAAAGAACGGTTATTTCTCTTGCACTATCATACCTTTTGAGGTAATTACCTCCCTTAGTATAAATGTTCCAATGTGAAATTCATTTTTGTATCAATACATCAGTTTTTTAAACAAGAAAAGAAAAAAAATCCTTACATCTTAATTCACCATTTGCAGTGTATCCAGTCATGCTATGAATTCGAAATCTTACTATTATGAGAATATTCAACAACTGCTGTCATGACAAAAATTTAGCCATAAAATGGCATAACAGATGGGGGCCTGCTGTTTTGAGAAAACAGGAGTTAGAAACAATTCTTGTGAGAAAATCAACAAATGTTTCTCTGTAAAAATGTCACGAGCAAACTTATTATGATTCTTCTATTCTTCTATTCTTCTATTCTGTTATTCTTTTATTTGTTTCAGTCATTTGACTGTGGCCATGCTTGAGCACAGCCTTTATTGAACAAATCGACCCCAGGACTTATTCTTTGTAAGTCTAGTACTAATTCTATCGGTCTTTTTTTGCTGAACCGCTAAGTTATGAGGATGTAAACACACCAGCATCGGTTGTCAAACGACGTTAGGGGTGGGGGTGGGGACAAACACAGACACACAAACACACACACATACATACATACACACACACACGCACACACACAGCGCTCGCACGCACACACACACAGACAGACAGACAGACAGACACACATACACACATACACACATACACACACACACACACACACATGACAGGCTTCTTCCAGTTTCCATCTACCAAATCCACTAACAAAGCTTTGGTTGGCCCAAGGCTATAGTAGAAAACACTTACCAAGGTGCCACGCAGTGGGACTAGACCTGGAACCATGTGGTCGGTGAGCAAGCTACTTACCACACAGCCATTTGCTTATGACTTAAACTGAGGAAGGGCTCTATTTATAACTTTTTCCCAAGGCTAGGAAGCTGGTGGAAGGAAATTATTATTAGATAGGAAACCAGACCTGAATAATTAGAATTATAATTGCACAAAGGCCCTGAAGAGTCTAATGTGGTGTTAAAAATCAGGCTTCAGATTAAATCTACTATCCAAGAATAGGAACCATCCCTTTTGGGGATTTCACAGTTATTATCTACTAAATTTCACACACAAGACTCTGGCTGACCCAAAGCTATTCTTTTTACGTTTTATCTTTCACTTGTTTTACAACCATACTGGGGTATTGACTCAAAGAGTTTACTCCAATAACTATTACTCCTATTACTTATTTTTAAGTCAGGTACTTATTCTATCCAAATATTTTGCAGAACTACTAAATTAAGGGTATATAAACAAACCAACACTTGTCTGGTGGTAGTAGTCAAACACACACACACACACACACACACGATGAGCTTCCCCATAGTTTCTGTCAACTGGATTCACTTGCAAGGCATTGGTTGGTCCATGGCTATAGTAGAAGACACTTACCCAAGGTGCCATGCATTGGATCTGGATCTACAACCACGTGGTTGCTGCAAAGTGAGTTTCTTAATCACAGCCATACCAGAACATTTTTGTGTAAGACGCTGCATAGCGTGATTGAACCTGAAACCATGCAGTTGAGAAGTGTACCTTTTAATCATACAACTATGTGGGAACATTTTCTATTGAATTGATGTTATTATTTTTATAGTCATTATAATGGGCCAGAAATATTGATCCTTGCACTTGATTGGTCCTTTAATTTATGAACCCCGTCCGAAAGATTGAAGTCAAAATCTACCTTAGTGGATTTTGAACCCAGAATATAATTAAATAACTCCTGATTGCTGAGATAATTGCCTTATTAGGCAAAATAGGCTGAAGCTGCAGTGAACATTGAGGTTATGGTGTAGTTTGTAGTTTGTGGTGTAGGTTGTCATTTGAAGTTGTGCTGTAAGTGTTCAGTGCAACGGGGATAATTTCCAAGGAGCAGTTATCTGGAGTCAGTTGTCTTGATGCTCATAGAAACAAATGCCAACCTGAGAGTCTACACCACTAAAACCTATAAAATGGCAGGATTTTAGCTATATTCTAGGGTATGTCTGGTGTTTTTTATGAACCCTGTAAAGATGTAAGACTAATCAACCTAAACAGGATTTAAACTAAGAATATTGGGATATAATTAAACAACACAAGATATTTATAGTAGTAATCTGAATGAATTAAATAAGTTAAATATGTTTAGTTGTGCATAATTAAATGTATTACAGATATTTTTATATAATTAGATGCAGGAATAATTAGATGCTGATGGTTATTTATGAAAACAACATAAATATTAGTGGACCAATCCTAATATTGAAATACTCCAGCACTCCCTAACTGAATTGCTTTCTCTCTTATTTTTCACCATATTTGCAACTGTGATGGAAGTGTTGAAGTCAAAGAACTGGGACTACACAGACTAAGGAAACCATACATTTTACTTGCCCACTGGGCTAAATTATTTGTTAGGGATACAAATGACAAAGATTTGAACTCTTACCCCATCATCTAAAAAAGTCAACATGCTGCCCACATATCCATTGTGACAACCTTTGGTTATAACAACAGCTTCACTAGAGGTTACATTACATTAGAAGAACTCATGTTGTTGTGAGCATTACTTGGCAGGGTTGATAATTTACTAGATAAATAGTGGAAAGGGTGAAGATTCATATCCTGTAATGCCCTACATTGTATCGGTGGCCAAATCCAAATAGCTTTCAACAGCTGAACCAAGACTAAATACCACCATACAGGTCTCTTGACATGTTCAACAAACTGTGGTGCCTAAACCAAACACCAATCAATATATGTATATATTACTCAAAGAAATCCCAACATTGTCTGATTTTCACATTTTATTTACAATCTTATAATAATATAATATAAAATAATGTAATATAATGAAATGATAGAATATTAAATGTCCATTCTGATTGAACTAGCACTTTCATACATTAAACTATGCAATCTTCAGGTTCATGTAGTAGTGGTGACAGTTATCGTTTACAATTTACAGCTGTGGTGAGATGGCTAAACTGTGTGCCTCGAATATGTTTGTATAGACTCCAGAATGTTAATTTTTTCAAACTGTATTCTGACCAATCAGTGTGTGGCTTTACTCAATTATTCAAGCTGATTGGCGTTTGGTTTAGGCACCACAGTTTGTTGAACATATCAAGAGACCTGTATTTTGACCCTGACCAAAGCAGTAACTGTTGGGCTATTTTTAGAAATGCTGTAAATTACATTTCCCAGGGGTTTTTACATTTCAGTTATCATCACCATTATCGCCTCCTTTATTATTGTTGTTGTTGTTGGTGGTGGTGGTAGTGGTGGTGGTGGTAGTGGTGGTGGTGGTAGTGGTGGTAGAAGTAGCTTTGGTAATAGAACATTAAACCCCAAAACAAGATTAGTTTTACTGACTTTTTTCTTGACTTAGCTAGTGTTTTTCTGCTGTCGTTATCATGAGCACCTTTGGTATTGCTGTTGTTGTTGTTGGTGGTGGTCGTAACAGTAGAAATAGTACCTCTAAGTATTAGTATTATTGTTTATTTAGTTTGGGTTGGAATTTATTAATAAAGTTTTTTTCTCTGATTTTTCTCTCAATTTCAACTGGACTGTGTAGTTTGTAGAATGGAAATATAAACATTTTCCAACCATGTGTTGCTAGATGGTTACTCAAAGATATCTGACGGACATCTGGGTCTCTAATTTGCTGTCGGTGCACATGTGAACTTTCTGATAGTGCATTTCCAGTCTGACCCACATTTGATGCAGTAAATTAAATTTCTGCTTTTGCATTTCATATTTGCACTTGTGAATATTTTTCTAATTTTTGTGTTCATATATTGACCAGTATGTATGAATTGGCATGTGCCACTTCAGCTATCATTGCATTTAGATACAATGAATGATTGGTCTTTGTTGCCAAGGTCGAACTTTGCTTTTGTTAATAATTTTTTTCAAGTTTTTAGGCTGTCTTTTACTAAGAACCATAACTTAATCTGTGATAATATCTTTTAATTCATTACTTTGAGTAATGATTGGTAGGTGTACTCTGGCAGTGTTGAAGATATTCTGGTGACATGGGTTGTGTGTCACTATAAATGGTATGACTTGTTCCTGTTTCCTCCTTCTTTGAGTTGTCCTCAGTTGTTGTATGGGTATTTTTATAGCCTGCTCAATGCCATTTTCTATACGCTCGAGCATGTTAGCGGATGTATCTGGACGAGTGCGTGTGTATACACACATATACATATACTATGACTTCTAAGTAAGTGTATGCACCCATGTAATTAGATAAGTTTATAAAGCTAAGAAGTTTTAGTGGTGTGTTTGGGTAAACTGCCCATTCATCACAATGATATCAACTTACAACCTTAATCTATATTTCAACGAGTGGTCTAGCTAAGAAATTATTTATGACCACTATCATCTCATCCAAGCCAACATCCTATTCTCAACTCTATTGTGTTTTATTTCTTTATCTCTTATTCTACTTTATGTTTTTATTTCTTTTGTTAGTTTATTCTAACTTTGCTAAATCGTATTTATATATGTATCTAACTTTATTCTCCATATTTTTACTTTTATTACTCTTGTTTTTACTTCTATTACTTTTATTTTTTACTTTAATTTTTACCTTTTATCTTTTCTTTCTATCTTATACATGCTAGTTAAATATAAACTCAATCCAATCTATTTAACATTCACTCTATGCTGAATAGTAGTACAATATGGGCAGACTTTTGAAATCCAGTGAACCTCCATACAAATATACCTTTTTAAAGGGATGTGATAAACCTATTATAATGGATAATACTAAGTGTACTTTTTCTTTTGTGATGTAATCTTTGGACTAAAAATTGTTGGTGGCTGAAGAGAGCTTTAAACCATCTTTTATATCAATATACCTATGGTGATATAATAACAGATTGTTTATAAAGCTTGAAACACATGTACAGCGATATCCTTTGTGTTCTGTTTTCAATTTATGTTTGATATATATATATATATATATATATAGGAAAAATTTAAAATGGAAGCAAACACTCAAGATGTTTTTAAATCATTTATATCTTCATATCATCAAGATATGTTTCGATGGATGCATTCAAAATACGATGTCACAACTCATATCTGTCTATCAGGATGTCAGTCTTCTCACTCTATATACCCAGGTGGGTCATTTTCATATAAGCTAACCATGTAATCAGTTCTTTCAACATGAATGCAACACTCAAAATACTGGATTTACCTGGGATTATACTGAAGGACCTATACCTTCACAGAAGTACGGACCAACCTCCATACCCTCTGGAAGGAGATGAACTGTGAACTTTATTCTCCTGTCAGTTTTCTTCTATCTACTGTTTTACTCTTTATTCTTCTATCTACTATTTTATTCTTTTATAAACTGTGAATTCCCTGTCTAGAACTTTCCTACATACTCACCTTATCTCTGACGACAGGATACCCAGGGTATGGAGTTGCTAACCTATCACATGGGATATCTCAGAAACAGCTGTAAGACATCCAATAATTAATTAATTAACTAGTTAATTAATTACTTCAAATTCATATGTATATATATATATATATATATATATATATATATATATATATATATATATATATATATATATATATATGTAACCTCGTGGACATCGGTGCTGATTTTTTCTTCCTCCGTTTTTCCCTTCTTTGAACTTTCCTTGTTTCTGACGAAGAGCTCCGCTCGAAACGTCATACTCTCTCTCTTTCCTTTCCCGAGCGTCTAGTAACACTATCTGTATCACGTCCTCACGTTGTTGTTTTTTGTTATTGTTTTTTGTCTTTTTCCTTTTTTTGAACCTATATATATATATATATATATATATATATATATATATATATATCTAATTAAGATTCAGTTGAATGAGGTACTTAAGTTGAAGCACCAAGTCAGTCCAGTATTATCCGCACAGCTTGAAGTAAGGTGAATAAAATCAAAATAAGCAACACAATATCAAGTTGCTTATTTTGATATATATATATATATATATATATATATATATATATATATATATATATATATATATATATATATATGTATATGTATATATATATATATATATATATATATATATATATATATATATATATATATATATGTATGTATGTATATGTATAGTTAATACCTAACTATATATATAGTTATAGTTAATACCTAACTGGACCTACATCTCTTTTTCTCATAAGGATAAATATGAATCTCCTAGATTATTTTGCTATTTCTTTTCTCAAGTCCATTGTAAAAATTTTGTTTATACTTCTTGCACTGAAAAGTCCAGTGATATATAATTAATTTAATCAATTTAATTAATTCAATTCAACCATGAATTTGCATGATATTTATATCTCTGTATGAAACGATCGTCCGCATGAATTAAAATTCTCTTATATATATTTTAACATCTCTTCTTCATTTTTAACAAAATTGTTCAGTTTTATGAGATTTCTTTCCATAAATTCACAACACATCATATATCTACATATATAAAGATGAGAATGTGTGTCTGTGAGTCTGTCTGTGTGAATCCCTAAAACTTGAGAACTGCACAATGAATTTTTTTCAAATTTTACACATGCCTTACTTCTTGCCTAGTGCGAGCCCAGTGTGAGCCCAGTGTGAGCCCAGTGCAATATCACATCTCCTCCACTATTGCAATATTACGTGTCAAAGTAAAACAATAATATCTCTCTATTGTAACGTCAGACAGTTTCACTTTAATACTGAAACTTAAAGTGAAACTATTATCTCACATACATACATATATACATACTTACACATATATAATATATATATGTGACCTATATCTATAGGTATTCCAGTTCATTACAGAATATATAACAGAAAAGTCTAATTCTTTCATTGCATGTAACACAGGCAACGCCGGGTATCTCTGCTAGTGTGTATATATATATATATATATATATATATATATATTTGAAGTTAAGCAACAAAAATTCAATAGGTTATAGCAGTACGTACGTTTCGTACAAGCTCCATTTATTCATGTAGTGAGAACACCACAGAAAATACAATGAAAATGTACTCCTCAGCTGCATAATGGAATTTCGTTTTAGAAAGTCATTTTGAAGATGTTTGCAAAAGACAAGAGTAAGAGACGAAAACAACATCTCAATTATGCTGCTGTTTCACGTACGTACTGCTATAACCTATTGAATTTTTGTTGCTTAACTTCAAATTTTATTGACCAAATCTCTTGATTTTGTTTTTGGTTTTTATCCTACCAAATTCTGGTGCCTCAAGCATTTTAAGTACCACATTTAATCTTTTGATTAAATCTATATTATTAAACTCTTCTTTCTCAGACTGGAACGAACACGACACAATGAAGTAGAGAAATTTGAAAAGACAACACGAAACCGGTTATTTCTCAAAATACAATGTTTATATACCAAAAAGATTTTATAACATTTTTCTAACATTTTTCTTACATTTTTCTGACATAATTTAAATATATACTTTAACCATGTAACACAAGCCTTCTGTAGTTTTTTCACTCTTATTATCTTTTATATATATATATATATATATATATATATATATGATAAAAACAGATGATTGAGTTATCTGGTATTTCTACATTTGTTTCATGAGTTTTTATTTTGATGTAAGTACTATACAATTAGTTAGTTTCTGTTATAAATTACATAACTCTCTAATGAGCAGGCAATCAGGTAAACAAGTGAATACTGACTTGTTGATTAATAAACAAATTATCAACTGTCTGTCTTTGCATCTGCCTCTCTCTCCCTCTCTGCCTCTCTCTGCCTCTCTCTCTCTCTCTCTCTCTCTGCCTCTCTCTCTCTCTCTCTCTCTCTGCCTCTCTCTCTCTCTCTCTCTCTCTCTCTCTCCCTCTCTCTCTCCCTCTCTCTCTCTCCCCCTCTCTCTCTCTCCCCTCTCTCTCTCTCCCCTCTCTCTCTCCCCTCTCTCTATCTTTTCCCCCCTCTCTCTCTATATATAATTATATATATATGTGTATAAATATTCATATACTTTTTATTAAAGTTGCAAAATTATACTTTAATAAAAAGCAGCTTTAAAAAAATGGATATTACTCTACCTTTGGTATTTGTGTACTATTTTTTCCACCTTGTTTTGTACTTATGTGCTCACCTGTGTGTGTGTCTATATATATATATATATATATATTATGATTGACCGTTGACTGAACACTATTCAATTTTTTTTCTCCGTGTTTTTCTCCTTGTCTCCGTATTCTTTCTGTTGAAGAGCGTAGCTCGAAACGTCAAAGACTTTCCGTATTCCCGAGCGTCATACTAATATATACTTTTGTTATTTACACCACCTGTCCTCGTCTGTTGTTATTATTTGTATATTCTCCCATATATATATATATATATATATATATATATATATATATACACACAGACTGTCCTCATTTAACAACCGAATTATGTTCCAACAGCCCCATCATTAAGCAAATTCGTTGTTAAACGAATATTTATAGGGTACGTCTTTTTTTTATAGGTATAGAGTACTGTACATACATATAAAAACAGAATACCGTACTGTATAAAGTATATGCAGTACAGGGCCAAGAATCACTAACATAAATTGTTGAAAAATGAATAAGTAACAGTAAGATTATCACAAGGAAAACCTTAAAAGTTAGGATATGGATACTATATTATTGTAGCTCAGACATTGTAAGTATGTTTGTGATTCCAGGCCCAGTACATAAGATGCCTAATAAACTTTTCTCAGGATTATACAGAAAAGGTGAAAAGGTTTAAAGGAAACTCAAACATAATAACTTTGTTTTACTTTGGATAAAGATTACAAAAGTAACTCATTCTTGACATCAAAATGCATGAAAAATCCTGTCAGTGTTGTTTGCTTTGTTATCTTCTTTTTTTTTTGTTATAACTTTCTCGATAACATCGGAAAAGTTCAGTTGTCTGCTTTTCCACCTTGGAAAATCGCTCAAAATTTGGATCCATCGCCTCAAGTTCTATTTTGTAAAATATGTTATGACGGCTCATAAAGTTCGTCGTAACTCCGAGTGGTCGTTAAATAGGTAGGTCGTTAAATGAGGACAGTCTGTATGTATATATAAGAAAATGAAATGACAAAAGAATTAAATAATTATCTTTAGCATACAACTGTTTCTGCTATAAGATGCAGCGAAGTTCATAAGATAACCGTTTATTCCTTTGTTATCTCATTTTCTCTTTACGTCTCTGTACTCAACTAATACTTCATTCTGAAACATATGTACATTGAGTTCTACACCAGATATTTAGTCTTGCAACACCTAAGCAATATATATATATATATATATATATACATGAAGAAGCCAGTATTCTCCGTTGGATGTGTAATGTCAATGTGAATACCCGTCAGAGTGTAAGTATCTTGAGAGAAAAGCTGAACATTAGAAGCATCAGTTGTGGTGTGCAAGAGAGACGATTGCGCTGGTATGGACATGTGGTGAGAATGGATGAGGATAGCTGCGTGAAAAAGTGCCACATCCTAACAGTTGAGGGAACCCGTGGAAGAGGTAGGCCCAGGAAGACCTGGGCTGAGGTGGTGAGGCAAGACCTTCGTACATTGGGCCTCACCGAGGCGATGACTACTGACCGAGACCTTTGGAAATGTGCTGTGCGTGAGAAGACCCGGCAAGCCAAGTAAAATCGTTGCCAGTGCCCCTGGACTGGTTCTTGTGCGGGTGGCACATGAGATGCACCATTTTTCAACGCGGCCATTGCCAGTACCGCCTGACTGGCTCCTGTAGGATTTTCGAGCGAGATCGTTGCCAGTGCCCCTGGACTGGCTTGTGCGGGTGGCACATAAAAGACACCATTTCGAGCGTGGCCGTTTTCGTGCGGGTGACACGTAAAAGCACCCACTACACTCTCTGAGTGGTTGGCGTTAGGAAGGGCATCCAGCTGTAGAAACTCTGCCAAATTAGACTGGAGCCTGGTGTTGCCATCCGGTTTCACCAGTCCTCAGTCAAATCGTCCAACCCATGCTAGCATGGAAAGCGGACGTTAAACGATGATGATGATGATGATGATGATGATGATGATGATATACATTCATACACATTAGTTTTTTATGAAGAGTTATACAGAAAAACAGTTGAACATTAAATTGAAGGATAACTCAATATTTTTTAGTAGAGTACTATATTCATTTATTTCTGCCAGGAAAAAATTGACAGTAACTTCAGTATGCATGCATGTATATTTGCGTGCATATATAAGCGTATGTTTGTTTCGTATGTGCTGACATGCAATCCACATACGCCCACCCATATGTACTCCCTACACAACTATGCACATACTTGGAAATAGCTTACTAAAATTACTATTCTCAAAACAATTCCAATGACTCAATACGAGGATGTTGTGAATTTCAATCATTCATATAAGAACTTCTCATCATTTCTATTTCCTCCATTAAGTCTTAATATATTAATGTGAAAAAGATATTATTCATTTTCCCAAATCTTTAGCTAGATTTCCTAAATTTTTCAAGAACTCATAATCTAGTCATACTTAAACTGTAATCCTCTGTATAGTCGCATGTGATCACAACTATAAGAAAGCCTCTTTCTGTTTCACTTAAACTTCCCTTTTTTTTTTTATTATCTATATTCTATTGGATATTAGCCTCTTGCAACTCTAAGGATGCATTTAATTAGAAGACAAAATTCTGATTACTAAATATAGTTCTATTTCACAAAAACAGGACTGTTGTTGTCATTCTTAAACTACTCAAATAAAACACAAACAGGAAGAGAATTATAGTTTTATGTTTGACAGAATTTCCACAAGGAAAACGCATTTATACTTCTCAGCACTCCATACTTTTGATCCTTAAAGAAAGAATGCAAGGTCAATTAAGTTTATTTGCTTGTTTGTTTTTGGTTCATTTCAGGAAAGTTTTTTTTTTAGTATATCACTTCATTAAAGCAAAATATTTGCTCCTGAATAATACAAAATATACAAAAAATTTATGGATTTTTGTGTGTGTGTTTGTGTCTATATACATACATATGTATGTGTACACACACACACACACACACATATATATATATGTATGTTTACACACATACACACACACACACACACACACATATATATATATATATATATATATATATATATATATATATATGTATATATATATATATATATATATATATATATATATATATATATATATATATATATATATATATATATAATATATATATAATATAGCTAGATAGATAGATAAATAGATTTTATATATAAATAATATATATTTAATGTATATAATCATCCTCATCTTCATTTTATATCTGTTGTCCATACTGGCATGGGTTTGACAATTTGACCAGGGCTGGCAATTGGAAGGCTGCACCAGACTCCAGTCTGATTTGGCATAGTTTCTATGAATGGATGCCTTTCCTAACACCAACCACTCTGAAAGTGTAATGGGTGCTTTTACATGTCACCGGTATGGCTTTTACATGCCAAATCCTATAGGGTGCCATTTGCGTGACACCAGTATCTGCCAAAACTGCAATTTTACTTGGCTTGATGGGTCTTCTTCTCAAGCATGGCATAATACCCAACACTTGAAAGGTGCTTTCCATGTGCTGCCAGCATTGGCCACTTTGCCTCCATGAGGCCCAATGCTTGAAAGGTGCTTTTTACATGCCACCAGCATGGGTGCCAGTTATGTGACATCAGCATCGGCTATGACTGTGATTTTACTTGGCAGGATGGGTCTTCTCAAGCACAGCATATCGCCAAAGATCTCGGTCATCGCCTTGTCCCATGTCTTCCAAGGTCTACCTCTACCACAGGTTGCCTCCACAGTTAGGGATCGCCACTTCTTTATGCAGCTGTCCTCATCCATACACATCACATGACCATACCAGCACAGTTGTCTCTCTTGCACACCACATCTAAGCCTTTTATGCCCAGCTTTTCTCTCAAGATGCTTACAATGACATTGCACATCCAACGAAGCATACTGGCTTCATTTCTTTCAAGTCTATGCATGTCCTCAGCTGTTACAGCCCATGTTTCACTGGTGTGCAGCATAGCTATTTGGACAAAGGCATCATACAATCTGCCTTTCACTCTGATGGAAAGGCCCTTTGTTGCCAGCTAAGGTAGGAACTCTCTGAACTTTGTCCAGCCTATTCTTATTCTCACAGATGTATAATATTCATGTATATATAAAATATATATAATATGAATATACCTGTATATATTCTACAGTTTTATCTCTCTCTCTCTCTCTCTCTCTCTCTCTCTCTCTCTCTCTTTCTCTCTCTCTCTCTCTCTCTCTCTCTCTCTCTCTCTCTATATATATATATATATATATATATATCTGAGAGCTACACCAGACTCCAGTTGTCTATTTTGGCATGGTTTCTTTGGTTGGTTGCCATTTGCAATATCATCCACTTTACAGGATGTATTGGGCATTTTTATGTGGCATCAACACAGGTGCTTTTAACGTGACACCAGTGGCGTTGCCAAGTAGCTTGCAAGACAAAGATCTCTCATATATGCACATATATCCACAGTTGAGGGTTGGCTATGGTGTAATATGAAGAGCAGAGCAATAAGACAAAAGAATATGAATTCTGATGTTGTTATTCCTTTATTTCATCTGTTTTATATATGTTTCAGTATTGTGCAACATACCATCAGATAATGTCTGATGATGTGTTTATGTACCATGCCAAATCCTATTGGGTGCATTTACAGATTGCATCTATAACAGATGAAATAGAGGAGTACCAAGTCAAAGCTTATACACTTTTGCTTTATTATATGTGTGTGTGTGTGTGTGTGTGTGTGTGTGTGTGTGTCTGTGTGTGTCTGTGTGTGTATATATATATATATATATATATACACATATATATCTATATATATTTATATAAGGGCATTACTATACAATAATGCCTCATGCTATGAGGGACTCTAAGGTCAGACTACCATAAAAAGCACATTTTTACCGAACGAAGGCAACGCTTGGCACTATCTAAATTAAATCAATTTTGAAGATTTGGTGGCAGTGGTTGTCAGACTTACAAGTTGCAGCCAATGTAACTTTGAAACTGACTTGTGTTTTGTCTGAATAAAATATTTAAACTACATGTAACTGATATCTTTAGTGGTTTATGTTAACCAGTGTCTTTAAGGCTTCTTCTAAACACACACTTTTGGTATATATATATAAATATATATATGTGTGTGCATGTGTGTGTGTGTGTGTGTGTGTGTGTGTGTGTGTGTGTGTGTGTGTGTGTGTGTGTGTGTGTGTGTATGTATATTAGAACAGAAGACTGGAATATTTGGTACATTTTTAATTCCACATTACATGTGTTTCATTACAAGATAGGAGTTACAAAGGTACACACATAGAAAAAAAACATGTATAGAGTCTCCTCTCCATAATCCTTCAGACAAAGATTTAAAATAAAACATCTATATACATACATTGAATTAATGTGAACATGCAGATGTGCTTCATAAGTACACAGCTTGTGTATTATAACCCCTTATATATATATCCTTTAAGTTCATTTATGAAAACTACCTTGAATATGCAAATAAAAGCTCCTATTCTGTTATGCTGGCTATAGCCTAATGAGGCCAACTAGTGATACCAGTTTTTGGGGGTTGCACTGAGTTGTACTGAGTTGTACTGAGTTGTACTGATATAATGTAGGATAAATATAGTTATAATAATAATAATCCTTGGATGGAACTTATAAATATTTTAATGTATTACTATGTGCATTTTCACAAATCACTTGTTTCTTATGATTGTAGTCCATATTCCTGGGATGATTACAGTGCAGAAAATGTGGGCATTTCTGTATGTATTTTGTAGTGAGGGGTGGAAGGTGATGGAAAAAAAGGAAGGAATGGTAGTTGTTAGGAGATGGAGGTGTGTGTGGTGATGTTGGACTTATTTTGCTATTTGAGTATGCAGATGTCAGGATGGGTAGTATAGTCCTTTGCTTAATCTTATTCACAGCAGACCCTGCCTCAATGAATTCAGAAGTAGTTGGGTCCCCAGGTACAGCCTCTGCAGCCACCCAGTTGCTGGAGTTCAATATCTGAGTTGACAAATGATACTTTCTTAAATTGACATTCTAATTGTTTTTGGTGGTATAATGGTATAGCATATAGCATAGGAAAATAGTGGTTATTTTGTTTAGGTGTTTATGTTCTTCTATTGTTCTATTATATGCTAAAGACAACAAGTGTTTTACTGTTTCAAAACGTTTTTCTTGAATTCTAGGAACAAATGTCAGTGAAAAAAAACAAATGTTAGTGAAAAGAAACAAATGTCAGTGAAATGTCATGCACAATACTCAATACGATCTCATATCACTGCAATGTTGTTGATCCACTCAATACAATCAATTACTGTTGCAACACATACTCAAGTAACAATCCTTAAAAGCTGAAGAAAGTATTATAAAGTGATATTAAACATTTATTTCTAGTCAGTTTTTTTTTTAATGCACCATGTCTTAAATATGTTAATACTAACGTATTTATCTATCTTAAATGTTAGATATGTCTAGAGCATTGGGTTTGGGCTTTCCTAATTCTCCCTGTATGTTCCCCTTTTTTGTAACTGGCTCTGAGGAAAGACTAACTCAATACCTGTTTGACTGATTTTATCGAAAAAAGAAAATTCTTTTGACATATTGTGGCTGACTCCTTGTTGAATGTGACAAGATTTGGAAGTACATATATTAGTCTTGTAAGGGGACAGGGAGATTCTAATGAAAATAACTATAATGCTCTGTTGGCAGCTAAGAAACTTAATACCAGGATTCTTTAGGGTACGGTTCTCAACCACAGGCCTGTGGACCAGTGTTGGGCCACACAGAAAGAAATACTTTTTAAATATTATTTTTATTTTGTTGATTATTACAGTCTTCAGGGATTTTGTATTATAAAAGTATTTATATGTAATATATTTGTATTATATATATAATAAACAAAGTATATACTATGCACTTTATTGCACTTTTTATGCAAGTGATTCTTTGGTCCATGGAAAAATTGTGCTGCATGAGACCGTCCATAGTGCAAAAAAAATTGTAGACTGCTGCTTTAGCCCATTATCCTTTTAGCATTCAGATTACTTTGTCAAATGTAATGATTATTTATTCACAATGTTTTGAATTAATCATGTATTATCTTGTAGCTTTGAGATTTCAATGATGTGAGTGTATATTTTTAGAATGTCATGGTAGTATAGGTGTGAGATGCTGGATCTGGCCAGTTTGAACATAACACAGGTAGAATATTAGGGCTGGATATGGCCAGTTTAAAAACTAAAGGGTTAGGGCACACATCACCCAAATCCTGGTAGGATTCATGGCTCTTTAGCTTTTTAGGGCCTCTGAAATTGATGGCTGGAAGAAAAGAAGTTATCCTTGAACTGGGGACCAGGCCTGAATGTGTACACCAGAGTGGACCTTGCTAGAGGGACCTAAAGAGTAAGTGAGAGTATTAAACCAAGGGACTGATTAACTCAGGATGCAAAGAGCCAGAACAAATACTGCAAAACAAATCACTGGATGCTATTACAGTTCCATCACTCCTCCATTCTGGTCTGGCACTGTCTTTTATTGTCCTCTAAAAGATAAAAGGCAAAGTTGATCTTATTGAGATTTGAATTGTGCGGGTGGCATATTTGTGCAGGTGGCACATTTGTGCGGGTGGCACATAAAATACACCATTTTGAGCATGGCCGTTGCCAGTACCGCCTGACTGGCCTTCGTGCGGGTGACACGTAAAAGCACCCACTACACTCTTGGAGTGGTTGGCGTTAGGAAGGGCATCCAGCTGTAGAAACTCTGCCAAATCAGATTGGAGCCTGGTGTTGCCATCCAGTTTCACCAGTCCTCAGTCAAATCGTCCAACCTATGCTAGCATGGAAAGAGGACGTTAAACGATGATGATGATGATGATGATGATGATGATGATGATGATGATGATGGTACAGAATGGAGTAACAAATACAACCTGGCACTTTGTCCTAAGCTTTAATAACTAAACCAACTATTCACCACATTAAATATGTAAACACTAACAGAACTATTGCTTTTCCTGCAGATAGTGTCACTGAGTAATTTTCAACAGTGATTTATTTTTTTAAACATGTTAAATATCTGTGTCTCCTCCTTTGCAATATGATTCATCTATCTATAGTGCTTTTCCAAAAAAACTTCAGCAAATTCAGTGAAGTTTTCTGAGGAGGCCAAATATGACTGAAACATATCGAGAGTTGTTTCTCTGTACTTGTTGAAATGTCTTTTCCATATGGCGAAATTATTTTTTAATTAGTTTGTTGATACTCACCACATTAAATATGTTAATACTAAACCTAACTGTTATATTTTAATGCAGATGACATCTCTCAGTGATTTCATTCTGAGGAGTGGGGATGGTATTTATCGTTTAAAACTGTGTCAACTCAAAAGATTAAAACTTCTATGTGTTGTGTAGAAACAAGATGAAAACACCACCACCACCATAACCACCACCAACAACAACAATGAAAACAAACAACAACCTAAAACAAAACTAAAAGGATGTTGTATAAGGATTAACACACTCAACCATTTATACGTATGAATGACGTATGTACAACAGTGTATCAGACCGGATGTAACTGTTGACCTTTTCTTTCGCTCTCTTTCACATTCAACCAATAATGGCACGGGTGTGTGTGTGTGTGTGTGTGTTCGTGTGTGCATGCACGTGTATGCATGTGCGTGTATGTATAAATATATGAGATTTATAAGTAACAAAATAAAAAGGCAAGATGTGACAGTGAAGCATCTGCAGGCAAGACACAATTAATTATCCTTCCTTTGTGACACTATTATCAGCTGATGTGTGACATCATTCAATGCCAGATTCTCATCTGTCCCATCCCTGTTCCAACCTTCCAGCTCTGTTCCAAGCAATAATCAGCTTGTACAGTATCTTTCCCACCTCCAAAAATCCCACCAAAAAACCCAAGAAAAATATATAGATATTTGGATAGTGTTAGAATACAAAACGTTATTTCCAAAATAGAGTATTGAAATGAGCCAATGAAAGTAGTAATTCTGAACCTTTTCTATGCCATGAATCTCTAGGAAACATTTGATTAATTTTTACACCCTACACTATAAAAGTAATACTATATTTAAAGATGATAAAGCTAGTTTTCTAATAAAATAACTAATTAATTTTTTTTAAAAATTGAATCACATACAATAATATTTTTTTACTTTTGGCATTTTGAGTTTGGAAAAAGGATCATTGCTCATGAACTTTACAGGTTCTCCAAAATCAGTGAATTTGATACCATTAATGTTTTATCAAAACTATTGTTGAAAAGCCAGCCATCACCTATGAACAAGTATGGCTTTGTGCCTATAGTAAAAAGTATTATTATTATGATAATCATTTGTAGGTGGCAAGCTGACAGAATTGTTAGCATGGTGGGCAAAATGCTCAGTGACATTTTGTCTGTCTTTACATTTTGAGTTCAAATTCCACCGAGGTCAACTTTCATCCTTTCAAGGTCATTAAAATAAGTACCAGTTGAGTAGTGGGATTGATGTAATTAACTTAACCCCTCCCTTGAACTTGCTGGCCTTGGGTCAAAATTTGAAATCCTTAT
>NC_142938.1:22118200-22160700 GCF_046866305.1 Octopus bimaculoides | reverse complement strand
GAGCAAAGGTAAGGTTGGAGAAGTATTTTATGGATAGAGTCTTACAGCTGTTTCTGGGAAGATCCAGTACTTCCCTTCATCGGAGACAGAAAAAATAAAGTAATCTATTATTATATCCATAGGCGGATATTTTTAGTATGAAGTGGTAAAGAGTGTGATGTGCTGAAAAAAGAGAGAACAGTACTTGTAGTGTAGTTTCATTCCAGTGGTAAATATCCCTGTAGAAATCCGTGCAAAGTAATCCCTGTGTGGATAATCCGGAAATTTATGTTGGAGCGAAAGTTGATATAGCATAGATAGCAGAGGTACATATATTCCATATTGCAATGGATTTTTGCTTGTTTACTTGAAGAATGGCCAAGTCAAGTGAAAAGTGAGCAGTAATTAGGTCAAGTCATGAAGACAGAATGTGAAAGGGGATAGAGGAGAGATAGAGGCGGAGGATGGTAGCGATATATTTATGGTCAGTTGGTCTTAACAGGGTAGAGGGGATGAGCATATAGAGTGAAGGAGGAATAGGAGGATGAGGTTAAAAGGTCTAGTGAGTAGGAAGGAATGCATGTGTGTAGTATATAGGTGGTGGGGGTATGAGTGACAAACCAAGGACAGAGATAAAGGGAAGGGATGGGTGGAAAAGGTAGTTAGTAGTATCACTTACTCGGTATTACCTGTATCCTCCTGGGTTTGGTTAAATCCAATACCCTCCTCAACCTTATATATATATATATATATATATATATATATACACATATATAGATCGCTAGCCACTACACATTCGTTATTTTCTAGGCTCAAAATGTTAAAAACTTTTTCACTTCCTGAGTGTTAAACTAATACATCTGTTTGTTGTCTACACCACCTGTCTTCTTTTGCTTTTTTTGTGAATTCTCCCCTTATACATATATATATATATGCATATATGTATGTACATATATTTATATTGATGTACATATATATGTGTATGTGTGTGAATATATATGTCTATATATATGTGTGTATATACATATCTATATATGCATACAAACATACATACATGCATATATATATATATATATATATATATATATATATATATATATATATATATGAGAAAAGCTGAACATTAGAAGCATCATCTTGAGAGAAAAGCTGAACATTAGAAGCATCAGTTGTGGTGTGCAAGAGAGACGATTGCGCTGGTATGGACATGTGGTGAGAATGGATGAGGATAGCTGCATGAAAAAGTGCCACACCCTAACAGTTGAGGGAACCCGTGGAAGAGGTAGGCCCAGGAAGACCTGGGCTGAGGTGGTGAGGCAAGACCTTCGTACATTGGGCCTCACCGAGGCGATGACTACTGACCGAGACCTTTGGAAATGTGCTGTGCGTGAGAAGACCCGGCAAGCCAAGTAAGATCGTTGCCAGTGCCCCTGGACTGGTTCTTGTGCGGGTGGCACATGAGATGCACCATTTTGAGCGTGGCTGTTGCCAGTACCACCTGACTGGCTCCCGTAGGATTTTCGAGCGAGATCGTTGCCAGTGCCCCTGGACTGGCTTGTGCGGGTGGCACATAAAAGACACCATTTCGAGCGTGGCCGTTTTCGTGCGGGTGACACGTAAAAGCACCCACTACACTCTCTGAGTGGTTGGCGTTAGGAAGGGCATCCAGCTGTAGAAACTCTGCCAAATTAGACTGGAGCCTGGTGTTGCCATCCGGTTTCACCAGTCCTCAGTCAAATCGTCCAACCCATGCTAGCATGGAAAGCGGACGTTAAACGATGATGATGATGATGATGATGATGATATAAAGTGTCGGTAAAACATAAATCTGAAAAAGAAGCACACTCTAAGTTATAGAGCAGTGTATAATACAGATAAAGTTAGATAAGGCCGGTTTATGGGTTTATCCTGGTTTTCATATCCATAAAGCACTTGGCTTTATGGCATATCATCAGATCTCAAAACCTGTTGGCTTAAGCCCTCACTTGACTATGAAGGAGCAAAGGACCTCGCTACTCAATGTCAGCAACAGGGGATTGTCACCCTTTGGCTACCAATTGCAAGTGACTCTGTTAGTTTGTGGGTTCCAATAGATTAGCAAGAATTCCCCTGTTGTTGACACTGAGTAGCGAGGTCCTTTCCTCCTCCATATTTTAGAGAGGCTACTCACTAGAGAGAGAGGCCTTAAACCAACAAGTTTTGAGATCTGATGATACACTGTAAAGCTAAGCACTTTATAGACATGAAACCCAGGGTAATCTCATAAAATGGCCTTGTCTAACTTTATTTATATTATATATATATATATTTTATTAATGACAAGGATTGAAGATGGAAGATACGAGAATGTTTATTGATAGCTACAATTGTTTCAATCCATCAAGTATCAATCCCTCACAGGTGGGATGCTGAAGAGCTGGTTTGGGAGTATCCACTAGTGTAGATGTGTCTCTTCAGGTGATTATAAGATGTATCTCGTTAAAATAACGTCTGTTCTGCTAGTTTTCTTCTTGGTATGTGTATATAAAAGCATTAAATTAAGGGATACAACTTCATTATTATAGAAGATCAGTGATAATAAATATCAGACGCAAAAAGGAACACACTGTTGAAATCAATAAACATTCTCATATCTTCCATCTTCTGTTTCTCTCATTAATCAAATACCCAACGAACACTGTGAAAGTGAATCTGCTTTAATGGTAAGCTACCAGGTGAATACCATATGATTTATTTCTAATATATATATATATATATATATATATATATGACAAATGAAACACGGAAGATGGGATATATGAGAATTTATTATTAATCACGACAATTATTCTGACACAACTAGCATCGATTCCTCATGGGTGGGACACTCAATAACTGGTTCAGGAGCATCCAGTGGGGTAGATGTATCTCATCAGGTGATAAATAAATACAACTCATTCAAATAACTGTTCCGCAATGTAACTTTCCGTTTTGTAGAAAGAAAAACAGCCAGACGGAGGAAATATCTTCATTTATATAGAGGATCAAAAATAAAATCACAGCTAGCAAGAAGAGAAATGAACACGCAATCTAACGAGATACATCTGCACTGCCGGATGTTCCTGAACCAGTTGTTAAGTGTTCCACCCACGCGGAATCGATTCTAGATGTGTTGGAATAATTGTCATGGTTAATAATAGATTCTCGTACATTCCATCTTCCATTTGTCATATACATAACGATCACTGTGACTGCTTTACCAGTAAGCTACCAGGTGTAAACCATTCGTTTTATATATATATATATATATATATATATTTGTGTGTGTGTGTGTGTGTGTGTATATATATATATATATATATATGACAAATGAAACACGGAAGATGGGATATATGAGAATTTGTTATTAATCACGACAATTATTCTGATACAACTAGCATCGATTCCTCATGGGTGGGACACTCAATAACTGGTTCAGGAGCATCCAGTGGGGCAGATGTATCTCATCAGGTGATAAATAAATACAACTCATTCAAATAACTGTTCTGCAATGTAACTTCCCGTTTTGTAGAAAGAAAAACAGCCGGACGGAGGAAATATCTTCATTTATATAGAGGATCAAAAATAAAATCACAGCTGGCAAGAAGAGAAATGAACACGCAATCTAATGAGATACATCTGCACTGCCGGATGTTCCTGAACCAGTTGTTAAGTGTTCCACCCACGAGGAATCGATTCTAGATGTGTTGGAATAATTGTCATGGTTAATAATAGATTCTCGTATATTCCATCTTCCATCTTTCATTTGTCATATACATAACGATCACTGTGACTGCTTTACCAGTAAGCTACCAGGTGTAAACCATTCGTTTTATATATATATATATATATTTGTGTGTGTATGTGTGTGTATATATATATATATATATATATATATATATATATATATATATATATATATATATATATATATATATATATATATATATATATATGTATATGTATATGTATATGTATATATATATATATATATATATATATATATATATATATATATATATATATATATATATATATAAGTCAGTAAATAGTGGGGTTGTGTTAACCGCACGTGGAGAAATAATAGGAAAATGAAAAAAAGCCAGAATGCTAAATGGAAGCATATTTTAATAAAGATTTCTTCTAACCGGTTTTCAATGCGAAAAGAAAATTATCAAGAAGAAGGAGAATGAAAATGTTTTTTTACAAAAGAAGTACAAAATGAAGAAAATAATATATAAAACAATAATATATAAAAAAATAAATATACCCATACATTATATTGTCTTTGAGCTTTTGAAGTTCAATAGTAGTTCATGTATAAACTGGTAGGAAAAATAAGGATGCATGAGAGTTGAGAGTTTTGTTAGGTTTAAAAAAAAGGGTTGAAAGTTTGTGTTAAGCAGGAAATGTGGTGTGTCACTGAGGGGTGTGTGTGTTAAGAAATGGTTGGAATTTCTCTATGAAAAGATTCTCCTTGTTGATTCTTTCTTGTGTGGAGATTCTGTCTTTACATTGATAGAAAGGGAATATAATGAATTTAGGGTTTTTGTTTCTGGCGCAAGAGTCTATGTGGCCACTGAGTGGAATTTGGCGGTATTGAGGGAGGTTTATTTGTTCCTTATGGACAGCTACTCTTCTATGCAATGGGAGGCTCGTCTGTCCGATATAGAAGTTTTGGCAACCTGCACAAGTGAGGACATAAATGAGGTTACCAGAGGAACAAGAGAAATTGGTTTTAATTTTAAACTTTGTTCCTCGTTTGAAGGTAAATTCAGAGCCTTCAAGTAGGTAGGGGCTGGTACCACAATTAGGGCGTGCACATTTTTTAACTGATGGGGGTGGAAGTGGTGTATGTAGTTTGGAAGTGGTTAATAATGTTTTCAAAGATTTGTGTTGCCTTTTGCATTTAAGGACTTTGTGTGTATTAATGATATTGTTCATTTTCGGGTCTGTGGTGTGTAAGGGGAGGTTTTGTTTGATTGTGGTGTATGCTTCGATGATTTTGGGGTTATGGGTGGAGATGTATGGAAGTATTTTGGAGTTGGGTGTGTTATTATGTTGGTTGGTTTTTAGTGTGTTTTAGCTAAATTAAAGGGGATATTTATCTTGGTGTGTTTTGGGTGGCATGAGCTAAAAAGGAGGTATTTTTGTGAGTCTGTAGGTTTGTGGTAGATGTCGGTTGTGATTTGGTTTTTAGGTGTTTTTATAATTAAGAGATCAAGAAAAGGGAGATGATGTTTGCTGAATTCCATAGTGAATTGAATGCTGGGATGTATGTTATTAAGTATGGATTTGAATTCTAGAAGTTTTTCATAGGGTTCCTTCCATATGATGAAACAATCATCCAAAAATCTTTTCCAGTTATCCATTAAAAAGATTAAACCTAACAAAACTCTCAACTCTCATGCATCCTTATTTTTCCTACCAGTTTATACATGAACTACTATTGAACTTCAAAAGCTCAAAGACAATATAATGTATGGGTATATTTATTTTTTTATATATTATTGTTTTATATATTATTTTCTTCATTTTGTACTTCTTTGTAAAAAAACATTTTCATTCTCCTTCTTCTTGATAATTTGCTTTTCGCAATGAAAACCGGTTAGAAGAAATCTTTATTAAAATATGCTTCCATTTAGCATTCTGGCTTTTTTTCATTTTCCTATATATATATATATATATATATATATATATATATATATATATATATATATATATTTATATATATATATAAATATGTGTGAGAAAGTTGGTATATATATATATATATATATATATATATATATATACATATGTATACATACATACATATATACACACACACACACACACACACACACACAGACATATATATATATATATATATACATACATATACACACACACACATACATATACATACATACATACATACATACATACATACATACATACATACATACATATATGTGTGTGTGTGTGTGTGTGTGTGTGTGTGTACACTCATGCATATTTATATGTATCACTTGTGCTTTCTTTAGCATTATTTGTTCAGTAGTTTAGTGTCAACATTTTCATCAGATATTGTTAATTCTGCATCAGAATTCTCTTCAAGACGATTCAAAATTGGTTTATCATTACTTTGGTTGTTGATGATATTGATTTCGCACTCTGTGGATAGACTTTGAGCCAGTGACATTGCATCGATTCCTTCTTTCATACTCTCAAATATAAACTCAATAAATGTCTGCCAGGCCTCTCGCACCTCTGTTGTGTACACATCACACAGAACTTGTCGGAAACTGTCATCAATGATGGGCCACAAACGCTAGAATGGAAACAAAAGAAAAAAAAAAAGGATAGACAAATAGATGTTATTAATTTGTTGTGTTGGTGAAGTTATAATAGGGGCTGAGAGACAAAGTAGGAATGAGAGAAGGAAGAGAAGAGTGAGGGACAGAAAACTAAAAAAGATAGATGTGAGACAGAAAGAGAAAGAAAAGAAGTTAAGATTGAAAATGGAGACATTCAAGAAAGAGAGAGAGAGAGAGAGAGAGAGAGAGAGAGAGAGGAAGGGTAGGGAGTTCTCCACTTGTAAGACCTGGCGTCTTTACAGCTTCACTCTTAATTTGTAACAGAGAACATTGAGAAGCAACCCTTGAGTGACCCTTGTCAGCACTGTTACGTATCCTCCAAGGAGCTGTAACAAATTTTTTCATAGTTTGGTGTTATCTTCCAATTATTTTAGACATTTCTAATATTGATTTACTTTTTTCAAGTCCAGAAGTAATAACAGATTTCCCTGTAGCAGTTAAGTTACATTTACGACCCATAATTACATGATTATCAGACCACTCGTTAATTATTTAGAACAATGAAAGTTTGTGGAAATTATGGAAATGGCTGTGGTTTGTTTACACTTGCACAAAATCTCACGTTTCTTGCACACCACCTGCATATAACTGTTGTAATCACTCTGTGGAAATTTTGTTGAATTCCAACAAGTAGTTTTTAAATAAACTAAACTAATGTTATGTTGGTAATAATTTGAAACACAGTATATGCACACATATATACATGTGTGTGTGTGTGTGTGTGTGTGTGTGCATGTGTGTCTTTGTGTATGCGTTTGTCTCCCAGAACCGCTTGACAACCGATGTTGGCATGTTTACATCCCTATAACTTAGTGGTTCAGCAAAAGAAAATAATAGAATAAGTAACATCCTTAAAAAAAAAACAGTCGATTAACTCAACTAAAGATTCTTCAAGACAGTGGCCCAGCATAGCTGCAGTTTAATGGCTGAAAGATAAGAAATAAAAAATATATGTACACACACACACACACACACACACACACACACACACACACACACACACACACACACCCACACACACACCCATATAATATATGAATATATATATATATATATATTTTTCATCATCATCATTGTTTAACATCCATCTTCCCTGCATGCATGGGTCGGACGGTTGACAGGAGCCAGCCAGGCAGGAAGTCTACCCAAGGCTTCTGTATCTGTTTTGGCAGGGATTTTACAGTGGAATGCCCTTTCTAACACCAACCACTCCACAGAGTGGACTCAGTGCTTTTTACGTGGCACAAGCACAGGCGAAGTTGGTTTTGGCAAGCTTTTTACAGTTGGATTCCCTTCCAGACCACACTACAGTATGGAGTGGATGCTTTTAATGTGGCACCAGCACTGGTAGGGTAACCAAGTCGCTCACAAGACAAGAAATTATGAAAAGAGCAGGGCATTTGTGTCAGAGGATGAAAGTTAGAATGTGACAAAGTGACAGAGAGATAGAAGTAGGTGTCTTGCCACAACAGAGGGGGCATTAGAGGAAGTGATCCAGTATTAAATGATGAAAAGTTAGAGTGGAACAGAGAAATAGAGGCAGAAATAGGTGTCTTGCTATAGAGGAAGTACATGGTTACTCAGTGAGTGAGAGAGAGAGTGATCAAAGGGAAAGAAGGAGAGAGTGGGAAACAGCAAAAGTGTAAGAGAGAGAGAGAGAGATGGTGTAGTGCTAGGGTGTACTTACAAGTAACAAGAATATGAGCGTAGAACCTGGTGAGAAAAATAGGGAGTGGGTGTGGGTGGTGGGGGTGTGGGGAGCAGTAATACAGTAAGTATAGCAGTGAGGGCAAGAAAGGGGATTGGAAAACAATCATAATGTATGAGGAAGAAATGTGAGGAAGAGAATTTAATACTGAAGTCACTAACTAGTAGCTGATGTTGGGGTGTACACTGTTCACCTGGGAAAGACGTTGCATTTGTGAACATCTGCCTGTCTCCTTGCCCGGTGAGGTGGTAATCAACCTAGCTTATATTCCGACCATAGACATATTATACTTTTTTGGAATCAGGATGATCCTGGGATTGGAAATCTGCTCTTCATTTGGTTCTTGAACATCTGATTTAAAAGCATTTGGGTTGCTATTTCTAGCAAATAAAGCGACTCTAAGAAGTTTCAGTGCCATAGTACAAGAGTTACTTCCCTTAGCGTAAAGTTTTACTAAGGGATTTAGTGGGTCTTTTATCTTCGTCAGGCATCAAACTGTGGCCACACTGTGGCACCACCTTGAAGAAATTTAATTGAACAAATCAACACCGTTTTTTTTTCTTTTTTATGCCTGGTACTTTATATATATATATATATATATATATAAAATACAAAATGGGACAAGAACGCAAGACATCCAGACAGTTAGGTGATACAAAAAAGGGGCAACAAAACATCCAGATAGACGATACAAAGAAAACAAGGACGGGTCATTTGGAGTTTTCTTTCCTCAGTCAAGTTCCAGATTTTCTTTGCAATTTCGGCTGGTTATACTTGAGATTGCTCCAATCTGGCCAGCCCCAAGGAAAAACTAAGCTAAGAGCATTAGATTCCTTGGAAGAAAGCAGTGAATGTATGCGAAAACAAGGATGGAAAAAAACGGAGAATATTACACAAATACAAATAACAGAACATAACAACAGGTGTCTTTCGACCATGGATGAATTAAATTAAGCTGGTGTGTGTGGAAATAAAGCCTAATGGCTTTATTTAACAGGCATAGGGAGGAATATAAATGTTGCATGGACGGTGGCTGAACCAAGAAAGAAAGGTCAGGCTTGGCCGAACACCGGTCACATGGGGAGAGAAGAGAGAGAGGCAGAGGGACAAAAGAATTAAGGAGGGGTGAGAAAAAATGACAGGGACACAGTGAAGTGAAAAGAGGAGAGAAAGTGAACATGAAGAGAAGACAAGGAAATGCAAGAGAGGGGGAACGAAAGAACGAAGAGTGGAATGAACAAAGAAAGCGTGAAAGGGCTGAAAGAAAGAAAGAAAGAAAGAATAGAGTCGTACAAAATTTAGATAAATATATACTTACATATAAGAGACCAAAGTGTATGCACACCATTATATATATGTAAAATACAAAATGGGACAAGAACGCAAAATATCCAGACAGTTAGGTGATACAAAGAAGGGGCAGCAAAACATCCAGATAGATGATACAAAGAAAACAAGGACGGGTCATTCGGAGTTTTCTTTCCTCAGTCGAGTTACAGATTATCTTTGCAATTTTGGCTGGTTATACTCGAGATTGCTCCAATCTGGTCAGCCCCAAGGAAAAACTAAGCTAAGAGCATTAGATTCCTTGGAAGAAAGCAGAGAATGCATACGAAAACAAGGATGGAAAAAAATGGAGAATGTTACACAAATACAATTAACAGGACATAATACACATTTGCATTATTTAAATATAACCTACTATTAGTTTCATGTGGCAGAAACATAAATCAGCAACATCATACACCATGCCTTGTGCATCGAAGCAATCATCAATTTCAATGAAAAAAAATTGCTTGCAAACACAAGGCATGATATATAAATCTGCTGATTTATTGTGTTTCCACCACATGAAACTAATAGTAGCTTGTATTTAAATACTGTGTGTATTAAATGATATTTATCTCTTACTGAATGGAGTACTTTATTTTTTTATCCTACTTATAACAGATCACTTAGCTCTCTCTCTCTCCCTCTCTCTCTCTTTCTCTCTCCACACACACATGCATGTGCATGTACACATACTCATAGACGTACACAACAGACACACACACACATATATATATATATACATACACACACACACACATACATATGTATATATACATATATATATTTACATATGAGGGTGTGCTGCAAAGCTCCTAGCTTTAAGGGTATCGTGAAAGACCCGGCTGGAGGCCCAACCTTCTGAGTTCTTTTACAGGGCTTAGAGAAACTGAAGGACTGCTGCAATAAATGTGTGAGAGGGGAATATGTTGAATAAAGTCATAATTAACTGATCCTCCTGTATTTTCTTTTACCCAAAGCCCAAACTTTTCAGCACCCCCTTGTATATATATATATATATATATATATATATATATATATATATATATATATATATATATATATATTTATATCTACAAAAATATAGACAGACAGTCAGACAGATAGAAAGGCAGGCAGGGATATAAATAGATAGATTGATAGAGAGGTACATAGACACATACATGTATGCATATTTGCATCTATATTCAGTCATACAATATGTTGAATAAAGTCATAATTAACTGATCTTCCTTTTACCCAAAGCCAGGAACTTTTCATCACCCTCTCATACATACATGCACATACACACACACACACACGCACACACACAAATACACACATCATATGTGTGTGTGGTGTGTGTGTGTGTGGTGTGTGTTTGTTTGTGTGTGTCTGTGTGTGTGTGTGTGTGTGTGTGTGTGTGTGTGTGTGAGTGTTTAACCCTATAGCATTCAGATTAATCTGTCAAACTGTAATGCTTATCTATTCTCATTGTTTTGAATTAATCATGCATTAACATGTTGCTTTGAGATTTTGATGATGTGATCATTTCTTTTTAGAATGATTGATGTGATCATTTCTTTTTAGATGTGATCATTTCTTTTTAGATGTGATCATTTCTTTTTAGATGTGATCATTTCTTTTTAGATGTGATCATTTCTTTTTAGATGTGATCATTTCTTTTTAGATGTGATCATTTCTTTTTAGATGTGATCATTTCTTTTTAGATGTGATCATTTCTTTTTAGATGTGATCATTTCTTTTTAGATGTGATCATTTCTTTTTAGATGTGATCATTTCTTTTTAGATGTGATCATTTCTTTTTAGATGTGATCATTTCTTTTTAGATGTGATCATTTCTTTTTAGATGTGATCATTTCTTTTTAGATGTGATCATTTCTTTTTAGATGTGATCATTTCTTTTTAGATGTGATCATTTCTTTTTAGATGTGATCATTTCTTTTTAGATGTGATCATTTCTTTTTAGATGTGATCATTTCTTTTTAAATGTGATCATTTCTTTTTAGAATGATTGGTATGTAGGTGTGAGAGACTAAAATCCAGTCAGTTTGAACCTATAGCTCATAGAATATTTGGGCCGGATATAACCAGTTTAAATGCTAAAGGGTTAAATATATTTAGGAGACGGGGAATCCATTACTTAGAGTAAAGCTTATCAATTCTGAAGCTGCTGTTTCATTCTTTCATTATTCTGGGCTTTTTGATTAGTTCATTCATTCAGATGACACATAGATGCTCTTGGTTATGTGACACGTTAATATGCGTCATTATTTGTGGTATTATCCAATTATAGAGAAAAAACGGGAATTATAATAACAATGTACTTAATGTATGCAATTCTCACTGGTTATCTGATGAATGCAGACAACCAGAAACTTAATGAGTCCACATAATGATTATATTGTCTAATTTTATAAAGAGGTCTAAATGACTACGATATCTAATATTCTCATTGAAGTGTTATGTTTATATATAACTGAAACTAGGCATAAACTGTTACTATTCAAACAATTAATGTTATCTTAGATGAAGAAAATTATTAAAATATTTACGCCTACAACTCATCTCAATCATTTTGATTTCTAATTGCCATCAGGTGTCTTATTCCAGGATGTATATTAAACAAAAAATTGAATTTTGAATGCAGGCATGGCTGTGTGGTTATGACGATTACTTCCTAATCCTGTGATCTTGAGTTCTGTCTTGCTGTACAGCACCTTCAGCAAATATCTTCTACTATAGCCCAAGGTTGATCAAAGACTTGTTTTATGAGTGGACTTGGTAGATGCAGTGTGTGTATGTGTGTGTGTATGTGTGTGTGTGTATGTGTGTGTGTGTGTATTTGAAGCTCTTTTGAAGCTAGAGGGTGATGTACAAGCACTCAACTATGAGTGCATTGTATTTTATCACAGAAACAGCTGTAAGCTAATGAAGTTCATGACATAACTTCTTATTGTCATGTCCTTTATTTAATGTTTTATAAATAGATGATAGATTTGGTAGATGTATATATACATATATACTATATGTGCTTGTATGTGTATGTGTGTGTGTCTGTGTGTGTATCTATCTATCTATCTATCTATCTATCTATCTATCTATCTATCTATCTATCTATCTATCTATCTATCTATCTATATATATATATATACAAGAATAAGGGCAGGGAATCGTCAATTAATAATAGAATTAATAATTAACAATTTTGCCAAGTAGTTCAGTATGAAAAAACCTTTATCGGTAAAACCATTTATCATCATAAATATACAGGGATTAGCATTGAGTTGCTTCTCCAACATACTGAAAATTTAGAAATAGCAGTCAAAGAACTACTGATTCTAAACTACAAATTTTTCTCTAAACGGATGGCGATATTTATGGCACACATAGAACAAAAAACCGGAGGGGAAAGCATAAACAAAACAAGTCTTTAGTTAATCGGATACGATCGTTTCATGGTTAAGAGAATGAAAATTTCTCTATTCCAAATCATCAGTCCGATATTCTGATAAATTTGAAAGTGTCTCTAAAAAAATTCACGATAATTTTTGGCCATGCGACATATATATATATATATATATATATATATATATATATATATATATATATATATATATACCCATGCTAGCATGGAAAGCGGATGTTAAACGATCACGATGATGATGATGATGATGAGGATGATGATGATATAGGCGTAGGAGTGGCTGTGTGGTAAGTAGCTTGCTTACCAACCACATGGTTCCAGGTTCAGTCCCACTGTGTGGCACCTTGGGCAAGTGTCTTCTACTATAGCCTCAGGCCGACCAAAGCCTTGTGAGTGGATTTGGTAGACGGAAACTGAAAGAAGCCCATTGTATATATGTACATATATATATATATATGTATGTATGTGTATATGTTTGTGTGTCTGTGTTTGTCTCTCCAACATCACTTGACAACCAATGCTGGTGCGTTTATGTCCCTGTAACTTAGCGGTTTGGCAAAAGAGACCAATAGAATAAGTACTAGGCTTACAAAGAAGTTCAAGGTCAATCTGTACCAAGCAGCTTCACTCTGTGTGTTTAGCTTCATTACTATGGCAACAGTCTGGATACTTATTGATCGGACCATGTGTATATAGAATGGTGGCAGCTGATGAAGGAAAATGTTCTCTATGTGGCCTGTGTGTTTTCTGTACTCTGATTATTATTATTTTTTTGTCTACGTTTTGTTTGCAACGTCCTGTACCCAGATATGCACCTATATATACAGGTAGATGTAGGTATTCACATACTTGTACGTATATATGCATATACTCATTTATTATTTGTTTTATATATATATATAGGAGTGGCGTAGGAGTGGCTATATATATATATATATATATATATGTGTGTGTGTGTGTGTGCGTGTATATGTTTGTGTGTCTGTGTTTGTCCCCCCCAACATTACTTGACAACCGATGCTGGTTTGTTTAGATCCCCGTAACTTAGCAGTTCGGCAAAAGAGACCGATAGAATAAGTACTAGGCTTACAAAGAATAAGTCCTGGGGTTGATTTGCTTGACTAAAGGCGGTGCTCCAGCATGACCACAGTCAAATAACTGAAACAAGTAAAAGAGTAAAAAGAGTCTATATATTATAGTCATGTGTTGCGTATAGATGAGGACAGCTGTGTGAAAAAGTGTCACACCCTAGTAACAGAGGGAACCTGTGGAAGTGGTAGACCCAGGAAGTCCTGAGATGATGATGTGAAGCACGAACTTTGAATGTTGGGCCTCACGGAGGCGATGACCAAGGCTTTTGGAGATATGCTGTGCTTGAGAAGACCTGGCAAGCCAAGTGAGACAGTAACTGTGGCCTAAGCCAGTGCTGCATAACTGGCCCATTTAAGAGTACCCTTCAATCATTAGGCAATAAACTGTGCTTGCGAAGACCTGTTGAGTCAAGTGAAGTCATTGTCGTGGCCGATGCCAGTACCGCCTGACTGGCACCCATGCCAGTGCTGGTGGCACATAGAAAGCACCATTCGTGTATGGTCATTACTAGTGTCACCTGACTGGTCCCTTGCTGGTGGCACATAAAAAGCACCATTCATGCGTGGTCGTTCCTAGTGTTGCCTGACTGGCTCCCATGATGGTGGCACGTAAAAAGTACCTACTACACTCTCGGAGTGGTTGGCATTAAGAAGGGCATCCAGCTGTAGAAACCTTACCAGATAAGATTGGAGCCTGGTACAGCCTCCTGGCTTGCCAGTCCTCAGATGGTGATGAGGATGTATGGATGTATATGTATGTATGTATATGTATGTATGTATATGTATGTATGTATATGTAAGTATGTATATGTATGTATGTATGCTTATATTTGTACGTTGCCCTTATGTATTTAATGCAGTGAGTTGCTTGTGTGTCTAATTGTTATGAAAAAAAGAAGCAAACACAGCAAAGGCTAAATGTTTGTCCTCTATGTGGTTGCTTGACTTGTTAGAAATAGCAACCAAACCTCTTTCTCTCACAAATCACACTTGGTCATTTTAAATGAGGAATGAACGCAATATTTGTTCTAGACAGATAAACAGTCTGCAGCATTACTTTTCCCAATCGGTCCTGAATGTATGTATGACTGTGTCCTGTTTGTGTGTGTATATTGTGATTATATTTGTTGTTTTTATAAATGTGAATATATCATAGTCTATCTTGTGATCATCTCTTTTGTGTGCATATATTTGCATATGTACATGTATATTTTGGGGTGAGTATATACATGTACATATCCATGGGTGAGTATGGAGAAGTCTGTGTGTATGTGAGTGTGTGCATGTAAATGTGTGATCATCTCTTCTATACATATATATATGTGCTTATGTGCATGTCTATGTATTGTAAGCATATGCATGGGTTGTAAGGACTAATAAGTGTGTGTCTGTGTGTGAGACTGTGTGTGTTTGTGTGTGTGTGAGTGAGTGTGTGTGCATGTAAAAGCATGATTGTCTCTTTTGTATGTATATATGTGCAGATGTACATGTGCAGTGCGTGTATGTGTGTGTGCATGTGTGTGTGTGTATGTATGTACATATGCGTGGTTGTGTATAGATGTGTGAGTGTGTGAGTATGCACACATATATTGTGTGTGAACACTTATTGGAACTGATTGCCTAATAATAATCATAACTAATCAATCAGAACTATTGTACTAGTTTTAATGAATCAAAGAAACCATTAATTAAGAAAAATAATTAGTCAGTTGTGTGGTGATGGGGGAGTGAGTGGAGGTTAAATTACATCTCAGCCCATTAGTCACACACACATTCATTGTTAATAATTCAACAATAACCATATTGCTGTATTTGTTTTTGTTGTTATTAATGAATTATAATCAGCTAGGCGTAGGAGTGGCTGTGTGGTAAGTAGCTTGCTTACCAACCACATGGTTCCGGGTTCAGTCCCACTGCATGGCATCTTGGGCAAGTGTCTTCTACTATAGCCTTGGGCCGACCAAAGCCTTGTGAGTGGATTTGGTAGACGGAAACTGAAAGAAGCCTGTCGTATATATGTATATATGTTTGTGTGTATGTATTTGTGTATCTGTGTTTGTCCCCCCAACATCGCTTGACAACCGATGCTGGTGTGTTTACGTCCCCGTAACTTAGCGGTTCGGCAAAAGAGACCGATAGAATAAGTACTAGGCTTCCAAAGAATAAGTCCTGGGGTCGATTTGCTCGACTAAAGGCGGTGTTCCAGCATGGCCACAGTCAAAAGACTGAGACAAGTAAAAGAGTAGTTGAGCTAATGAGGAAGCCCCTATGAGGTCATTAAACCTGCTAGAAATAGCCCTAGATATATTATGTCAAACATTAACAAGATGGTCATAACTTAAACACCTTTGATCTTACAATCTACTGGATATGGTCATGCCTGATACTACACAACCACATTTTGTTTTCTAGTCAGTAGAGGAGCTTCTTCATAGGCACTCAGTCTGTTAGAAATAACAGCCAAACCTCCCTCCCTCAAATTATATTCTATTGTCTTTTAAAAAAATATGCATCACATAGGTGTAATCCTAGATATATTTGGTAAAAACAATGAAGAGGGCTCACCACAGTAGAGGCAGTGGTAGTCAGTATAATAGATTCTTTAAGTGAAAAATTCTGTAGTATAATCCTCACCTTTTTGGGCTACATGTATTCTTGGAAATTACTCCCTATTCTTTCATGCTTTGGATAATCACTTTCCTTCTAGTAAGTACTATAAGCTTTTTAACAGAAACACTGTTAAGCTCTCCTACTCAACAACTCTGAATTTGGCATATTTCATTATTATAATGAACAACAGAAAAGTGAATAGCTTCACTTATAATTTGAGTAATAGTTATAATATTAGCAACCCAACCCTAACTTATCCACAAGTACTAAGGTCCAGAATAACAATGTAAACACTATGAAGACTGATTCTCTCAACAATGACAAGTAGATATCAGGATACTTTTATTTTGCAGCCTGCCCAAAATAACTGCCTATATACATATATATATATATATATAAGTAATATTCTAAAAGAAATATTCTAAAAGAATATATAATTGAACTTATGTTGAGTGCTCAATTATCTTGAGCAAATAAATGTGTATATATGTAATTTTATATTATTAATTCATCAATAATATATTTAGGAAATCAATATTTAGTATTTCAAAAGATATATATCCAACAAAACATGGTAGCATAATAAATTTAAAAGTTTAAAACATAAAAATAAAAATACGGAATATAAATATCGATACATATAAAAATCTAAAAATAGATAAATATATGTTTAAATATATATGCGTATAAAAATTTTATGTGTAAATAAGCATGAATATTATAAATTCTAAAATATGAAATATAAAATATAAAGAAGCCTAAAGTTAAAAGAATAAAATATCTTACGATCGTTTCACGGATATTACTACAATCGCAAAGTGATCTAAAGATCATCTTATTGTTAGTAATTCCGTTCTTCAGAGATGCATTAAGAACCCTTTATATACCTATATATTATTAAAGTTTTTGAAATATTAAAATTAAAAATACTAAAAATTAGAAATAATAATATATACTGTCCTTCTACGATTGTAAGATATTTTATTCTTTTAACTTTAGGCTTCTTTATATTTTATATTTCATATTTTAGAATTTATAATATTCATGCTTATTTACACATAAAATTTTTATACGCATATATATTTAAACATATATTTATCTATTTTTAGATTTTTATATGTATCGATATTTATATTCTGTATTTTTATTTTTATGTTTTAAACTTTTAGATTTATTGTGCTACCATGTTATGTTGGATATATATCTTTTGAAATACTAAATATTGATTTCCTAAATATATTATTGATGAATTAATAATATAAAATCACATATATATATATATATATATATATATATATATATATATATATACATTTACATGCACATGTGTGTATGCATGTACGTATATATATATATACTAGTGTATGAATATATTTTTATATATGTGTGTGTATGCATGTATATGTGTGTGTGTGTGTGCGTGTGTGTGTATGTTTGTGCATTTGTCTCAGTGTGTGTATATATGTCCCTGTGTCTATTTTTCTATTAAATTCGTTAGTCTTTTTTTATTCTTTTCATTGAGGTATGCATGTGTGTGTAATTATATTTTGTGTGTGGATACATATATATGTATATAACAAGAATAAGAATGGAGAAAATCACATCTTTAATTGGTGATTACACCACACATTACCGACAATCGCTTTTATTGTGCCAGCATATTTAAATACAGATGGAAGGTATAAAATATCAATCAAATTAATATATCCAGAAAAATAAGCTAACACACCATTATCAAAGCAACCCAAAATGGACTAAATTCAAACTGAACTAAAAAATATCTCTAATAGATGAATGCATATGAAAAGAATGTTCAAAAAAATATAATATTCTAAGAAAAGCCAGTTTTCTTCATAATGTTTTTGCTAGAAATATTTTGTTAATTCACTTTCTCTTTAGTCCATTTTTTGATTGCCTCAATAACTTTGTGTGAGCATATATTTTCGGATATATCAACTTCATTGGTATTTTATACCTTTTTCTATATCTAAATATGTTGGTACAACAAAAACGATCATCAGTAATAAATAGTGTAATCATCAATTAAAGATATAATTTTCTCCATTCTCATTCTTGTTGTCTTATATTCTGAATTTCTTGATATTATTCTGAACAATATTTAGATCAACATGTCATACATGATGAATTACCTTGGATACTCTTTTACTTACTTACTTGTTTCAGTCATTTGACTGCGGCCATGCTGGAGCACCGCCTTTAGTCGAGCAAATCGACCCCAGGACTTATTCTTTGGAAGCCTAGTACTTATTCTATCGGTCCTTTTTGCTGAACCGCTAAGTTACGGGGACGTAAACACACCAGCATCGTTGTATATATACATATATACAACGGGCTTCTTTCAGTTTCTGTCTACCAAATCCACTCACAAGGCTTTGGTCAGCCCGAGGCTATAGTAGAAGACACTTGCCCAAGATGCCACACAGTGGGAATGAACCCGGAACCATGTGGTTGATAAGAAAGCTACTTACCACACAGCTACTCCTGCACCTATGTTAATTTTAGTTGAATTTATTGGTATCTGATTGTTTGATATAGTTAGCCAAATTAGTTTAACACTGAGAGTTTTATAGATACTTGACTGGATTTACTAATCCCTTTTACTTGTTATGTATTATCATCATCATCCTCATTTAACATCTGCCATCCATGCTGGCATGGGTTGGACGGTTTGACAGCAGCTGGCCAGGCAGAAGACTGCACCAGACTTCTGTGTTTGTTTTGGCTCAGTTTTTATGACTGGATGCTCTTTCTAACACCAACCACCCAGCAAAGTGGACTAAGTGCTTTTCACCTAGCATCTGCACAGGCGAGGTCAATGTTGGCATGGTTTTTACAACAGGATGCCCTTCCAAACGCCAACCACTTAACAGTGTGGACTGGATGCTTTTTATACGGCACCAACACTGGCAGGGTTACCAAGTAACTTGCAAGACAAAGATCCTTTAAGAGGGGAGTGGGGCTTGGAGAAGGTGTTCTTGTGTGTAATGATAAAAGGTTAGAGTGTCACAGAGAAACAGAAACAGGCGACTTGCTGTAGAGGAGGCACATGGTTACCTGTCAAGAGAGAGAGAGAGAGAGAGAGAGAGAGAGAGAGAGAGAGAGTGGAAGACAGTAAAAGTGGAAGAAAGAGCAGGAGAGAAATGGTGGGAAAGTGCAAGTGCATGCTCACAAGGAAGAGGGATCAGAACAAATTGAGATGGTAAAAAAGGGAGGACAAAAAAGATATTATTCTCATATATATATATATATATATATATATATATATATTATATATTATATATTGTATATTATATTATATATTGTATATTCCATATTGTATATTCCATATTCTATACCCCACATTGGTTCTGCAGGAATATAAATAAAACATAAAAAACAGACAGTGTTGGAACTCTTTTAAACAAAATAATATATTCCTCTATACACAATCATACAAAAAACTCACCTTTTTTGTATTTATTTTTACTCGCATATATATATATATATATATATATATATATATATATATATATATGTAATATGTCAACATGACAATATTTGAAGTGAAATATGATGGGGAATAAATAAAAATTATAATATCATGATAAGGTATGTTCTTCCTACAAAAGACATTGACCACAATTGAAGAATGATTGTAGTGGAATGAAACTTAGTAGAAGGATGAGGAACACCATTTTCCATCTTACAGTTCATCTTCATCAACTATAAAGGAGAGGCATGGCTGTGTGGTTAGAAGTTTGCTTCCCAACTACATGGCTGTGGGTTCAGTCCTCTGTGTGGCACCTTGGGAAAGTGTCTTCTACTATAACCTTGTGAATTGATTTAGTACACAGAAACTGAAAGAAGCCTGTCATGCCTGTGTGTGTGTGTGTGTGTGTGTGTGTGTGTGTGTGTGTGTGTGTGTGTGTGATGTGTATATGTTATGACTCTTGGAAAATATATGGCAAAACTGCATCCATGATTTTGCAAGTTTTCCAAAAATCAGAAAGTCTACATGACATCGGGAAAACTATTATGACACTTGTAAAATGATATGAGGTTGGTTTGAAGAAGTCATACAAGACGATGTATTTGAGTTGGTAATGTTTCATGGCGAAAGTTTAACTAACAAGGAACTAATGCTATCAGAATAAAAGCAAGCGAAGAATATGGAAATTCCACCAACTCCACTTAAATTCACTGCAATGAATATTACTACAGTGTTTGAACTTGTGTGTGTGTGTGTGTGTGTGTGTGTGTGTGTGTGTGTGTGTGTTTGTGTTTGTGTATGTGTTTGTTCCCCACCACCACTTGACAACCAGTGTTGATGTGTTTACATACTTGTAACTTAGCAGTTCGACAAATGAGACCGATAGAATAAGTACCTGGCTTTATAAAAAGGTAACCAGCACTAGGGTTGATAAGTTCGATTAAAATTCTTCAAAGTGGTGCCCCAGCATGGCCACAGTCTAATGATTGAAACAAATAAAAAATAAAAGATCTGCCAGAGGGGTGAAGAACACATCCAAAATTCTTGATGTTTATGACACATCATTTCATTGTACAACTTAGTGTAACAACTGAATTCATTGTAAATTTCTCTTGCAAATTTTATGTTGCATTCACAATTTGAGTTGCTGTAAGCAAAACTTCCTGACCTTCCTCAACAAGTTCAAACACTGTAGTAATATTCATTGCAAAGAATTCAAGTGGAGTTGGTGGAATTTCCATATTCTTCGCTTGCTTTTATTCTGATAGCATTAGTTCCTTGTTAGTTAAACTTTCCCTATGAAACATTACCAACTCAAATACATCATCTTGTATGACTTCTTCAAACCTCACATCATTTTACAAGTGTCATAATAGCTTTCCTGATGTCATGTAGACTTTTCTGATTTTTGGAAAACTTACAAAATCATGGATGCAGTTTTGCCATATATTTTCCAAGAGTCATTCTTAATTGAGTATTTCACCTAAACTCATGATTCAGCTATGTTATCTAGATTTATTTTGAATTTCTTATTGAAGTTAATTAATGTAGGTATATCTTACCTGCATTTGCTTTAATAAGTTGTTTGAAAGTTCTTTTCAGGTATGTTTATGTATTTGTTTGCAAGATTCCTGATGTGAAATCGCGTGTTAAAACAGATATTGTTATATTTCAGGATGGTCATTTTTTTTTTCCTTGCCAAATAAACACACACATTGAGTGGCTGTGTGGTAAGTAGCTTGCTTATCAACCACATGGTTCCGGGTTCAGTCCCACTGCGTGGCACCTTGGGCAAGTGTCTTCTACTATAGCTTCGGGCCGACCAAAGCCTTGTGAGTGGATTTGGTAGACGGAAATTGAAAGAAGACTGTCGTATATATGTATATATATATATATGTGTGTGTGTGTTTGTGTATCTGTGTTTGTCTCCCCAACATCGCTTGACAACCGATGCTGGTGTGTTTACGTCTCCATAACTTAGCGGTTTGCCAAAAGAGACCGATAGAATAAGTACTAGGCTTACAAAGAATAAGTCCTGGGGTCGATTTGCTCGACTAAAGGTGGTGCTCCAGCATGGCCACAGTCAAATGATTGAAACAAGTAAAAGAGTAAAAGAGTAAAAAGAGAGTATATATATATATATATATATATATATATATATATAGATAGATAGATACATCTACATATATTTACATATATTTAAATACACACACACACGTTATATTTATGAAGGTGTGACTGTATTGTTAAGAAGTTTGCTTTCCAACTAAATGATTTCATGTTCAGTCCTATTATGTGACACCTTGGGCATGTACCTTGTACTATAGACCCAGGCCAACCAAAGTCTCTTAAGTGGATCTTGCATACAAAAACTGAAAAAAGCCCATCATGTGTGTGTATGTATGTATGTGTTATATATATATATATATATATATATACCAAATCGTCCAACCCATGCTAGCATGGAAAGCGGACGTTAAACGATGATGATGATGATATATATATATATATATATATATATACACACACATATATATATATATATATATATATATATATGTATATACACATATATATACATATATATATAAATATGTATACATACATATATACATATACATATATATATATATATATATATATATATATATATATATACGCACACATACACATATATGTATATGTATCTGTATATGTATGTGTGTATGTGTTTGTGTTTGACATCATGGGGTAGTTATAAATGAGCATCACCATCATACAAACAAAGTCCTTTGTTGTCAGTCTTCCTAAAAAACATATCTGATCATGTGGGATTTACCTTGCTTGAAAATAGATGAGGGCTGACAGCAGGAGGTCATTAAGTCAAAGAAAATCTACCTTCAGGAATTCCATCTAACTCATGCATGCATGGAAAAGTGGATGTTAAAGTGATAATAATGATAATGATGGTAGCAGTGGTGGTGGTGATGTGTGCATAATAAGTTTGTGTATGTGTATATGTGTGCGTGCACGTGTGTGCACGTACGTTTGTGCATGTGTGTGTTTGTCTGTGTGTTTGTGTACACAATGTTGATTCTGATAGGAAATGAATCTAGTATGCTAGTATTACAAATTCATTGATCTACTGCTTGAACAACATTAATCTTTCTTACCCGAATCATGCAAGGTTTCACTTTACGCCAATAATGTTTACCACCCAAATCGTTAAGGAAATCTCGAAGATCTTCAATTTCATCCAATTTGGTGACTGCAAATCCTAGTGTTTCCATTAGCAACATTGCATGGCGCTCCAGCTTGTCTTGGTTCATATGCATCTTGGTCTTTTCTTTGTTAATTTGAAATATTGAAGAAAAATATTCACGCAAGTCATACTCTGACTGGAAAAAACTGAAAGACAAGAGGACTTAAATATAAAATATTAATAACAGTAAAAAATTAATAAATTACATTATTTACATTATTTACATTTGACGGATATTTGTCCTCATCTTGTTTGTTGTTAACACAAACAAGATGAGGACAAATATCCGTCAAATGTAAATAATGTAAATAATGTAAATAATGTGCATAATTCCTCATCTCTTAAATATAGAACTGAATTTATAATTTGTTTGAAGATTACATATCTTTTTCTCTTTCACTTGTATCAATCATTGGACTTCTGTCAAAAACTGAAAGGCATATATTAGCTATTCAAAAACACATAAAAACTGGGAGACACATTAAACATTCAAAAACACACAAAACCTGGGAGACCACATATTAGCCTTTCATAAATGCAAAAACTGGAAAATACAGATTAGCCATTCAGAAACTCACATAAATTGGATGACACATATTAGCTATTCAAAAACACTAAAATTCTGTTAAATTTTGGTGTTAAGATTTAGTGTGATGAAAATGTTAACACTAAATAATAACTGTTTATGTGAAGTTAACAGATTTTGTATGTTTTTGAATGTCTTCCATACAGTAAATATTTTAAATTCCTTTTATCTATGAAAATAAGGTTAATAGTTCAGAAGTAATAATTTTATAAACATCAGTTTCTTTGTCATTAAGCCGTTTCAGATATTTTTGTTCTGCAGCAGACTGGAACAGTGTGGTTTCACAACTGCACAGTTCCAGGTTTAACTGATCTCCTTGTACAACATTTTGGGGAAGTGTCTTTTCTCACCACTTGGGATTGATGAATACCTTGTGACTGAAATTTAGTAGATGAAGACTGTGCAGAATCCTATCTATGTACGTACACACACCACTGATCTGTCAATGGGGAACACAATCTATGTCTCTTCTATTTTTTAATTATTATAAATCTTTCACTAAGGAGGGAGCCGGTTTCCAACAAAGCTACTTACCACACAGCCACTCCTACACATATCTGAAATAAACTTAGAAAATCCCTCTGTTATGGTATACATTCATAAACACCAACTCAAGGAATACTGGTGGAATATTTCCATCAAAACTTCTGTCAAATGTAAACATAACAGGTTGAATATTGCTGTTTGGGTCAGAGGCGCATAGATGTGTACCATCATAGAGGTCAACTGCCCTGCAGATATAAATATTTCTTTGAAAATCAAAGAAAAAGAGCATGTCTATAGACAACTGCTTCGAAACCTCCAGCTTCTATATCCAGACTATGAATTCATATTCATCCCAATAATAATTGGAGCACTAGGTTTTGTTAATAAATACTTAAAGGAGAATCTGGATAAACTGGAATTTTCAGAAAAAGAAATCAACCTGCTAATTCGTACATTACAAGTGCAATCTGTGAGTGGAACAGTAAAAATATGCCAGACTTTTCTCAAGTTTCAAATGTGAATTTGCCTGTGTTAACTACATCTCAAAGATGGAGCCTTGTATGTATGTATGTATGTATGTATGTATGTACGTATGTATGTATGTATGTATGTATGTATGTATGTATGCATGCATGCATGCATGTATGTATGTATGTATGTATGTATGTATGTATGTACAGGGTCATGCAGATAAACTGAGACCAATTTTAAGCAGTAGACTTAGTGGGTTTAACATTTCATTTTTTGACAAAACCTTGCTTGCTTGAAAATCTAATCCTCCTCTTTATTTTTCAGGTAAACAGTGAACGGATTCGACAACAGAAAATCACGGAACAACAGAATCATTCCATCATTGATGTTTTGGTGTGCACTGGGCACACTGTCAATAAAATTGTTAAGTTGACAAAACTTCCGAAAGCAACAGTTTATCATGTGTTTAAACAATTTAAAGTAGAGGGAAAGATGGATGGAAAAGAACACAAGACTTGAAGTGATTCCAAGAACAATCCAAAGTTTCTCGCTGGCTTCAAATGTTTGATTGGAGCCCTCTCGTCCACATCCATGACAACTCTTGCAAAGAAACTCAATGTGTCCCTTTCCACAGTGTCCAGAACTGTGAACAGGAGCCTTGGCCTGACTAGCTATGTTCAACCATACTGTCACCTTCTAACAGCCAAAGCCAAAGCAATCAGAGCTGAGAGATTCTCAAAGCTTCTGTCATTCATCAAACATCAAGGTACAGGAAAAGCTCTCATATTTGTGGATGAGAAGTTCACTGTGGACGCTCAAGTGAATTGTAGAAATTCTTGAGTGATTGCATACAATCCTTCAGACGTCCTCAGTGTTATTGAGACTAAGAATCCTCCCTCTGTGATGGTATTTGGAACTGTGGCAAGTGACGGAAGTACCATGGATCCATACTCCATTGAGCTTGGCTTAAAGATTGGCACAAAGGAGTATCTGGACATCCTGAAGAACTCTCTGTTACCTTGGATAGTTTAGGTTTGACAATGTGGTGCTTATCCAGGATTCTGCACCATGCTATGTGTCAAGAGCAACACAGGCCCTCCCTGGTGAGAAGGTGCCATTCTCAATTACTTTTTATGGGTTGTACATCGAGTAAGGACCAATGCTTCATCACACTCAAGTGTCAACAGTTTGAAGACCTATATTGTGTGTGCAACATGCAAAATCAAAAAGGCGGAAATTGTGGCAGCTGCAAAAAAATTTTGTTCTCATCTGGAGGCAGATGATAAATGTCTTTGTTGTAATAAATGTTACATTAAAATCATATCTGTCTACTACCACTATTTTAGTATTTATAACCAGTTTTATGCATCATAAAAATTGTCTCTATTTATCTACAAAACCCTGTGTGTATGTATGTATATATGTATGTACAAATGTATATATGCATGTATGTATGTGTGTATCTATGTATGTATGTATGTAATATATCTATGTATGTATGTACATGTGTATGTATGTTTGTATGTAAGTATGTATAAATGTTTGCTTGTATAAATGTATATGTATATGTTTATATGTATGTATTTAAAGTAAATATGCATATATATAATATGTTTGCATGTATGTATGTATGTATATCATTATTCAGTTTTATTTCACAATTTCTTGCCAATAGAGAAAGAGTTGGTCTCTAACCTAGATCCAAGGTCCTTCATTGGAATTTCAACATCAACAACAGGGTATTTTTGTATGTATGCATGTCATTGTTCAGTTTTATTCCAAGATTTCTTGTCAATAGAGAAAGAGCTGTTTTCTAACCAAGATTCAAGGCTTCTTCATTGGAATTTCAACATCAACAACAGGGTATTTTTGCTTGTATGTATGTATGTATGCATGTATGTATGTATGTATGTATGTATGTATGTATGTATGTATGTAGTATGTATATATACATGCAGATTTGTATGTTTTGTTTTATGTATGTATTCTCATGCATATATTTGCATATCTAGACATGCTCATATATACTTAAATGATAAACTTCTGGAAAGTTTTACAGATTTTTACAGTTCCAGTGATGGCTTGGATCTGTAGTTTTCGAATCAGCTTTCTCCTTTCTGGTTTTGAGAAGCCTAATTTTCTCAGGATTGGTATTTAGCCAATGTGTTACATATCCCAGGGCTCTCAAAATTACAGGTATAAACCTGAACTTGTAATGTGGATAGAGTAACTGCAGATTTCTGAGTAGTTTAGCAGCATAGGTACTCTCTTTTTCGCTGATGTATGTATGTATGTATGTATGTATGTATGTATGTATGCATGTATGTATGTATGTATGCATGTTTGTATGCATGTATGCATGCATGTATGTATGTATGTATGCATGCATGTATGCATGTATGCATGTATGTTTGTATGTATGTATGCATGCATGTATGCATGTATGCATGTATGTTTGTATGTATGTATGCATGCATGTATGCATGTATGCATGTATGTTTGTATGTATGTATGCATGCATGTATGCATGTATGCATGTATGTATGAATGCATGTATGTATGCATGTATGTATGTATGTATGCATGTATGTATGTATGCATGCATGTATGTATGTATGTATGTATGTATGCATGCATGTATGTATGTATGTATGTATGCATGTATGTATGTAACATATGATTGTATGTATGCATGTTTGTATGCATGTATGTATATTTATAAGTTCTGATAAAATAAATACCAGTAATACTCCAAGTTCAAACTGTAATCTTGTGTCTATCTAAAAGAAATCAATATTAATCAATATTTCTTTTCTGTTATTGATATAGCAGTTGTCATTGTTGTTGTTATTGTTGATATTGTTATCATTGATTTTGAATGTTTCATTGAAATTATTGCTACTGCTGTTACTCTTGTTGCTGCTGTTGGTGCTGATGCTGTTGTTGTCATGGTTGTTGTGGTTGTGGAGTGGCATAACCCTACCTTTTCCCATGTTGAATTATGTCACGGATACAGTTTGGGTGAATGACCTATTGAAATTGCCTACAGGTCAAGCCAACTAGTCAAGCCCACTGTTCAAGTACACTAATTACTGTTGTTGTTCTTCTTGTGTAATTATTATTGTTTAGGCTCAGCTCAGCACTGACCAAAGACATTCCAACCATGACCATACTACCTTCTTTTTCAGGGTTAGTGCATCTCTAACTGAATTATCCAGTGTGTTCTTCCTTTTTCATGTCAGTAGAATTAAATTTAAGGGAGATGTGTTTGCTATGTCTAGCAGACCGAACAACCACATTGAGGCCTTCTCATTGCTGTTTTCCATGATGGTCTTGTTAATGCTGTTGTTGCTGATGTTGTGGTTGTTGTTGCTGCTGTGTTCTTTTGTTGTTGTTAGTTGTTACTATTCTTGTTGTTGTTGATGATGTATTGTTGTTCTCACTATCATTACTTTTGTTGTTGTAGTTGATGTTGTTGTCATTGCCGTCTTCGTTGTTGATAGTGTTTAACCTCAAGCCTGCTCTGATTGATCAAAGGTACTCCACTTGTGACCATTGCCACCTGTCACTTCAGACAGTGTATCTTGGACTACATTATTCAATGCTGCATCTTTCGCCATCCAAGAATACTGGATTTAATTTGAGGGAAATTTGGTTTCTACTTTTGCAATACTCAGTAAACTTACAGATTCCCTACAGTTGTCACTGTTGTAGCAAGACCAATTTCTATCATGGCATATTGGAGTCAACTAGCCTTTTATAGGCTCCACACGTTAATCTTTAATGATTGGTTATCTGATCTATCATGTAAATTTGGAACATTTAGTTGAGTCCTGTATTTTGATTGGTCAATTATTGCATGGGATATGGATCTTGGATCCAATCATTGTGTGTGTAATGCATTCTCAAACAACTAACCTGAATCTATGCTGGGGCCTACTTTGGCTTATATACTGAGTTAACAAAACAGCTATCACAGAGGGCGAGAGATTTTCAGGAAGGTGAGTCATGTTATTTTCCTGCTGTTATAATGAAGCACATATAACCAATGATGGTCAAGGCTGAATTATCCTAATGGTGGATGAACTATACAATCACCAGAATCTGCGATGTATTTATTTTGTCCACTGTATTATTTAGCAGAGGAATAAAGTTTTGCTGTTATTTTAAAGTTTGTTTCTTGTGTAATTTCCATGAGTGAATGTGTAACATGTTATATAATGGTATGTGAGATTCCGTAGTAAACCAAGAGAGTCTTTATAACTACACAAGCTAAACTGTTAATGTTGTTGTTGTTGTTGCTGTTTAGTCACAGATTGTAGTATCAGACTTTTTTTATGACAGTATAGTATAAATTGAGTGAAGGTGCATGGCCTAGTGGTTAGAATGTTGCACTCATGATTACAAGATCATGTCTTTGACTTTCAGACCAGGCAGTTCATTGTGTTCTCGAGCAAAACACCTCATTTCATTTTGCTCTAGTTCACTCAGCTGTAAATGAGAAATGTGTTCAGGAGAAATGTGTTGATTTTGGTCACTTATTGGCTATGGAAACCAGTAGCCGCTCCTAAGAGTCCTGGGATTCAAGACAGTAACGTCTTGGGGTAGACATGACAGTTTGCCTTGAAGAATATTAGTCGATCAAACCGACCCCAGTACTTATTTTTTAAAGCCTGCTACTTAGTCTATCGGACTCTTTTGCTGAACCACCAAGGTATGGGGATGTAAACACACCAACACTGGTTGTCAAGTGGTGGTGGTGATGGGGGCAAAACACAGACACAAAGATACACATACACACACAAATATATATATATATATATATATATATATATATATATGACAGGTTTCTTTCAGTTTCTGTCTACCAAATCCACTCACAAGGCTTTGGTCAGTCTGAGGCTATAGTAGAAGACACTTGCTCAAGATGCTACACAGTGAGACTGAACCCAGAACCACATAGTTGAGAAGGAAACTCTTTACCATATGGCCACAACTTCTGCAATACACAAAATATTTTAGCATTTTTTAAAACACATTTACTAATGATATTTAATCATAAAAATATAATAGGATTTGTTTTTGAACATCAAATGGCTATGAGGGTCTATCAGAGTAAAATAGAAATCAAAGGGGGCCCATAGGCAAAAAATGGTTGAGAATCACTGATATAGTGGATCTTTGTTGGCTTGTTGCTAATGCAATTGTTGCTGTTGTTGTTGCTGTTGTGTTCTTGTTGCTAATGATAGTGTTGTTACTGAAGCTGTTACTGTTGTTATAAACAAAATGCTTATATTTTCCAGTTTAAAAATTGGAATTTCTTGGCAGTTTGATTAAAAAAAAACATAAGTAGACTATTAAAAAAGGAAATACAATGAAATATAAAACTAAACAAATATGAAAATAAAACATGCATTTGCTTCTTTGCTTATATATTTATGAATACATGTGTGTGAGTGCATGAGCATGTGTTAGTGTTTGTGTGAGTATATGTATGTGTGTGTCTATGTATGCATGTGTGTACACACACATATGTATATATATATATATATATATATATATATATATATATATATATATATATATATATATATATATATATATATATATATATATATATATATATATATATATATATGTCTATACATGCACATATATATGTGTGGATATATATATATATATATATATATATATATATATATATATAATTTAGAGAAAAGAACCACAATTATTGAACTCATCCATGAAAATCCACAGTCACATACAGAAAAATTTAATAAGTAAATACACTAAAAAGATCTATAAGAAAAATACAAAGTAATAAATACTAAGATAATAAAACGACTACACATGTTTCATAACCACATTTTCAAGTAGAAAATAAAATAAAAATCAAATCGATTAAAATCGATTCAAAATAAATCAATCGAAAATCAATTCTATTCAAAAATATAGCTAATCTTCGGGTCAAAATACAATAATAATAATAATAAAATGAATGTATATATATCAACTAACAATAAATAACAAATGCACTTTTAGTGTATTTACTTATTAAATTTTTCTACATGTGACTGTGGATTTTCATGGATGAGTTCAAGAATTGTGCTTCTTTTCTCTAAATTATATATTTATATATTATATATTGTGAAACTTAATTTAATATTAATTTTAATAAATTAAATTAAATTGAATTTTTACCTGTAAATTTGGATTTTATCCCTAATATCATTGTCATTATTATATATATATAAATATAGCCTTCTGGCTTGCCAGTTCTCAGTCAAACCGTCCAACCCATGCCAGCATGGAAAGCGGACATTAAACGGCGGTGATGATGACGATGTATATGTATATATATGTATATATATGTATATATATATATGTATATGTGTATACATATATATATATATATATATATATATATATATATATATATATATATATATATATATATATATATATATATGCATATATATATATATATATATATATATATATATATATATATATAATATATATATATGTATATATATATATATATATATATATTATATATAAATATATAATATATATATATATGTATATATATATATATATATATATATATATATATATATATATATATATATATATATATATATATATATATATATATATATATATATATATATATATATATATATATATATATATATATATATATATATATATATATATATATATATATATATATATATTTATATATATATATATATATATATATATATATATATATATATATATATATATATATATATATATATATATATATATATATATATATATATATATATATATATATTTATATGTATCATAGAATGAAATGAAATATGTGAGTGCAGAATTCTACAATATTCTTAAGTATTGAACATGGAAAAGTACAGGACAAGAAGAAAAAAACTTAAAATATTGCTGCTTTTTACTTAAATGTTTGAATTTAAATACTCAACAGGCTACTTATTTTCAATTGTCAGGAAAAAGTAATTTTATGCAAGTTTATGCATTAAAAATTTGGTATTATAAATTTATATGTTTTTTAAAATCACATAATAATCACAATCTCACCCAAATTGATAATTATAACCCCTAAGTTTTTTTTAAAGCTAGAGAGTTATTTCTACATTTTGCACTCAATTTGTTCATTAGCTTATTTTTTTTAAAAATATTTTTCTAACTGAAAATAGAAAATATTTTGTTATTTGGTGTGCAAATTTTAGAGAAATTAATTCTTTGGTTTCTTAAAATTTTTTTTTTTTACTATTTTTCACTTTTTTGAATTATATATATTCTACATAAGTTTAATTCTGTAACACAAAATCTGTAATTTAAAATTCTTTGGTAGTGAGTTTTGTTAAGAAAATAAATCCCAAAAATAATATAATATAAAAATGAGACAGAAATGTTTTAGCTTAATACAAAGAAATTTTTAAATCAAAAATATCAACTTGAATTAAAAATTTGCAATAAAAAAAATAAAAAAAAATGCAAAACCAAAACAATGCACACATTATTTGATTAACAATTTCAGAAATTTATTTAGCAAATTCTAACTTCAGCAGCAATATTTAAAGTTTTTTTTTTTACTTCTTGTCTTCTACTTTTTCAGGTTTAATTGCTGCTTGTTCTATACTTTTCCAGGTTCAGTTCTTTAGAATACTTTAGGATTCTGCACCACATTTTTCATTCTAGTCCACTTTTTTCCCAGGCAATGCTTCTATTATTATAATTAATTATATTTACCTTTGTAGTTGAAAAATGGTACTATTGTAAATATCTTTTAAATACAGATTTTGTTCAAACTTAGAAATTTTAATTGCACTTAAAAATAACAAAGGATTAATAGCAGCATATCTGTTACAAATAAATATATCTTTAAACAATTTTTATTATAAAAATAATGTTATATTCTAATTAAATAACTAATAATTAGCTTTTTTTAATGAGTGAAATTCTTTTATTTTAATATGTTTTTAATATGTACATATTTTAATACTGAAACAGAATAATAAAAATTAATATGAAATTATAAAAAAATCATAACATTTTATGCTTGATATTTTTAGATGGGGTTTTCTCCAAGATATTCATCTCAATGCAGTTTTTCATTTGAGTTCAAACAATATCATTTTTCACTTAAAAAGACAAAAATATTTTGATTTCTTAAAATAATCACCGTTTTTCATCACTTTGCAGCAAATATTTTTTGATGAGGTTTTCACCAGAGGCGTCTCCTCATAGAGCTCTTTCATCTGAAGTAAATCTCAAATGCAGAACAGCTGTGAAAACAGCTTAGAAGATTGGCTAAATACCGTTAGAAAACAGAAAAAGGTGGTCAGCAAGCAGCTACAAAGTATTGAATCCTGTACCTCTCAAACTCTGGTTAAGCACTAAGTAATCCATAACATCAGATGCCATCTTTTATAAAGCTAAATATCTTAAAATGACAAAAATATTTTGATTTGGTAAAATGATCATTTGTTTTTGTCACGTAAACCCACACCACTTTTTTTGTAGCTAATATGTTTAGATCAGGTTTTTACCATGAGATTCATCTCATAGAGCTCTTTCATTTGAAAACAACTATTGCATTGCTCTCTTCTACAATAGCTGAGATATTTTGATTCAAAGTCAATTTTTGGAGTCACCATTTTTTGTCACTTAAACCCACACTACATTTTCATAGCAAATACTTTTCAATGAGGTTTTCATCAAAAGGTTCTTCTCAATGAGCAGATTATTTTAAACCCAATTAATCTATACTTATCTTTTAAAATAACAGATATTTTGATTCAAAGTCAATTTTTCACCTTACTCTCCCATTTTTGAACTCATATTTTGACCAAACTTTTTTTTAACTAGCAATGCATCCTTGCATTGCTCGGATGTTATGACCTACAAGCACATTGAAGTTATTTTAGTTGTAAAAAAAGTTGTTGAGTCAAAAACAGTTTATTTGGTAGATAGATAATAAGCAGCTTTCTTTATTATAATACACATGTGACTAATTCGGAGAAACATTACTTTCATTATTCATACATCGTCACTCTCGTAATTTTGGTTCAAATTGAAAGTGTGAAATTATTTTCATTTTGTAATGAAACCTAGTTGTTGTAGAGAAGTGTATTTGAAATAACTATAGCTGGTTATTGAGATAGCATAGAAAATATGTAAATGAAAATAAAATTTATCTGACATGTGCAATTGATTTGATTGTTCTGGAAGGCGGCGAGCTGGCAGAATCGTTAGCATGCTGGGCAGAATGCTTGAGGTGTATTTCGCCAGTCCAAATGCTGCCGGGGTCAACTTTGCCTTTCATCCTTTTGGAGTCGATAAATTAAGTACCAGTAAGACACTGAGGTCAACATAATCGACTGGTCCCCTCCCCCGAAATTTCAGAAAAGATTTGATTGTTCTGGTCTTAATATCAGTTGGTAACAATAGAAGTCATTTGACGACACCCTTTTGTTTGTAATTGGCTCTCCTGTAGCAGGTTCAATCTGAAGAATATTGAAATAATACCCATCTTGTCCATTCCACAGAATAAGATTATACTGGCGAGCATCATAAGAGGGATGAGTCTGTGGAATACGTTTAAGGTTGTTATCTTGAACACAAATGAGAATATTATGATTTTCAATGGGATCACCAATGATAAGGATGGCTACTTCATTAGATGTGGACTCATTAAAACAGCGTAAAATGCTCTTTTCTATAATTCACTATAGATGTAACAAATACAGAAACACACACACACACACACACACACACACACACACACACACACACACACTCATAGAATTGATAATACTGAAAACACAAAGTTCAAGCAAAATGAAATGTAGTCAATATAGGTGCAAAACATACTTTCTGTAGCATAGTTATGCTATAAAAAAATGGAAAGTCACCAATTTAGCAAAAGTTAATATGTGACACCAATGTAAGAAAGTACATAAAGTCAACATTCATTTGGAACATGTTCTAAATGTTATAAAATTCACGATTAAATGAATGTCACAGTGAAGAAAGTTAAAGTCCAAGAAAATTCAGAAGGCATAATTCAATTTCTCATACAAAAATAATTTATTTTACAATTTTGAAATGAACGCTGCACCAAGTGTATAAAAAGGAAGGAGCTGTTTTTAAACTGTGTAACGTTATAGGCTGTAGAATAAATACTGAGTAACGCAGTAAAAAGGTTGTGCAACATTGATTCTCACAGTGATGAAGAATACAAGGACAGTTAAAAAATCATTATCTTGAAACTGGTTAGAAGGAATGGAATAACATTTCTATAATTATATTGATTTCTTTATTGCCCACAGGGGGCTAAACATAGAAGGGACAAACAAAGACAGACAAAAGGGTTAAGTTGATTACATTGACCCCAGTGCATAACTGGTACTTATTTAATCAACCCCGAAAGGATGAAAGGCAAAGTTGATCTCAGCAGAATTTAAACTCAGAACATAACGGCAGATGAAATACTGCTTAGCATTTCCCCCGGCATGCTAATAATTCCGTTGAAAGAGCCGCCGAGGCTTTCTACTTTGCCAAGTTTCCAAATTTGTTATGATAACCAGAATATTTTTTTTCAGATATATTCGCAAGTATTGTGAGTGGTGTTAAATCAGCCAAATCTTCATGTTGGTAGTACTTGAAAGTGAATGTTGTTGTTTGTTTGAAGTCCAGGCCACAAGTAAACTTTTGATACTGGCATGTTTCACTGTTGGGTGGGGAGAAGTTACATACATAAAGCAAGACACACACAGACACACACACACACGTACATTAGCGCATACGTGAAGCCTATCTCTGTCTTTGGATGTGTGTGTGTGTGTGTGTGTGTGTGTGTGTGTGTGTGTGTGTCAGTTGTCACAAAAATGTATGTATACTGACAGACAGAAACACTATCACACATATACTTATCAGTCATCGGACTAATGTACATAACGAACGCACGAACACGCATAGAAAGTGTGACATCATTGTTGTTTAGGTGGTGATGATTAAAGATGCCGTTTACAATAGATGACTAAAAGGAAAATGATAATCTTTAATTTGTGTAATGCAAATAAGTGAATGAAAATATAGTTTAGTTGGTAACCAAAAGCTAACTGAATCTTTTGATACACCATATGTCAAAAACGGCAACTCGGTTTTGGAATGCATAAGGAACATACACACACACACACACTAACACACGCACACACACACATAAAAACTCATATATATACATATATATATATATATATATATATATATATATGAATCAGATTTCAATTATTTTATCTTCAAAATGTAGCTGAAGACTGGACCATCATTACTAGAAAAATGCATTCAATTTGGTTGAGAATTGAATTAGAGATGAAGCCTAGAAATGCTTATGAGTAACTAAAATGTGACCTTAAGAATATATTCACCCACTACTGTGGGTGAATGACAAGAAAACTGCTTTCAATTTGGTTGAGAACTGAATTAGTGATGCAGCCTAGAAGAGCATATGAGTAACTAAAAGTTGACTTTCAGAATAACTTTGAAGGGTTGAGTGAGTTGGTATTTTACATGAAATAAAAGAAACCTTGAATACAGAATAGCATGGAAACAGCTGAGAAAATCAGCTAAATACCCTTAGAAAATGGAAAGAAAAAAGTGGTCAGCAAGCTGCTACAGAGAATGATCTTTGTCAAATGAGTATGGAAGCTGCCTTTTCTGTTTATATGTGTACGTATATCTATATCTACAGGGTGTGAAGGGTAAATTGTCAGCATTTTATATTCGTAATTCCACACATGTGCATTATTTGCTTTTGATTTTATCGACTACAAAGTGTAGTAGGGTCAGTTGGGCACCATCTGAAAAAAACAGCGCCATGATGCAATTCATTCTCCCAGAGTTGACATGCTGTACTGCTTGGCGTTCACACCAGAAGCTCCAATATGAACATTTCAGTGATTGGGTGTCAGTCTGAGGTCATGTACCGAGAGTGATAAAAATCAAACATCCAACCAGCATCATGATGTTTAGGGCAATCACAAGTGATGGTGGCGTTCTGTCGCTATTCATCTTCCCACATAGCCTCAGACTCAACACAGAAGCCTACATCCAGTACTTGGAGCAGGTAGTGCTGCCTTGGGTCAAGAGGGTGGCTGGACTCTGCACCATGCCACACAAGCAAGAGAATCCAATCATGGCTGTCAGACAATTTCTGCAACCACATCACCCCTAACATCTGGCCACCTAACTCCCCAGACTGCAACCACCTTGATTATTATGTGTGGGAGAGACCAACAGAACTCCTTGTAACACCAAAGCTGAACTGAAGGCAAGGATTATGGCCACATTCACCAACTTAAATAAGGAGATTGACCAAAAGAGTTGCAGGAGATCCTGAAGTCATCTGGAGGCCGTGGTTGAAGCCAATGGCGATTTTATTGAATAAATTACTCTTTAGTATTTCAAGATAATTTTATGTAACTTTAGTAAATATATCTGTTAAAATGAGATGTCAGTCTTATTTTCATTTTGTGTAATTTAGATGACAATATAGTCATTGCACCCTGTGTATTGTATATGGTAAATGAAAGATGGAAGATGGAAGATACTAGAATTTTTATTAATTACCACAATTGTTTCAACACATCTAGCATCGGCCACTCATGGGTGGAATACTTAACAACTGGTTCAGGAGCACCCAACAGTGCAGATGTGTCTCTTTGGGTGGTAAATAGGTATAACTCATTAAAATAACAGTTCTGCAATGTATCTTCACACACACATACATTCAAATAGATACATGTGTGGTTATGCATATGGTCTTATGCAGATGCAAACATAGGTGCAGGTGTGGCTGTGTAGGAAGAAGCTTTCTTCTCAACCACATGGTTTTCTTCATTCAGTCCCAATACGCGACATGTTAGGCAAATGTCTTCTACTATAGCCCCAGACTGACCAAAGCCTTGTGTGTGTAGATATGTAGCTTAGTGGCTTGGGTGTTGGACTCATGATTGTAAGATTGGGGTTTCGATTCCTGGACTGGATGATGCGGTATGTTCTTAAGCAAAACACTTCATTTTATGTTGCTCCAGTCCATTCAGCTGGTAAAAATGAGTATTCCTGAGATGGAATAGCTTCCCATCCAGGGGTGAATATGTAGATCATAGAAACCAGGAAACTGGCCCTGAGTCAACATGACTTGGGAAGGAGCTTTAAGCATTTTTTTTAATGTGCATGTATCTATGTGAGTGCGTCTTTGTGTTTGTCCCCAACCACTGCTTGTCAACTGGTGTTGATTTGTTTATGTCCCTGTCACTTAGTGGTTAGGCATAAGAGACTGATAGAAATAACTACCAAACTTAAAAAAGTACAAGTACTGGAGTCGATTCATTTGAATAAAACCCTTCAAGCAGTGCCCCAGTATGGCCACAGCCCAATGATTGAAACAAGTAAAATATATATTTCTTTATAGCCCACAAGGGGCTAAATATAGAGGGGACAAACAAGGACAGACGAAGGGATTAAATCGATTACATCGACCCCAGTGCGTAACTGGTACTTATTTAATCGACCCCAAAAGGATGAAAGGCAAAGTTGACCTCGGCGGAATTTGAACTCAGAATGTAACAGCAGACGAAATACCGTTAAGCATTTCGCTCGGCATGCAAACGATTCTGCCAGCTCACCGCCTGAAACAAGTAAAATATAAATGATACACACACACACACACACACACACACACACACACACACACACACACACACACACACACACACACACACACACACAAACACACACACACACACACACACGCATAAACATATATATTCGATGACTGCACTTAACAGATGAAGATACACATTAAAGAAAAACAACCAACGATGACCACACAAAAACTGGTGAAATACATTAAAACCATATAAGCTACATAAAAATGTAACTCACAAACAAGAAATGTGTTTTACCTGTAATAAATATATACACCAATGGTAAGTATTTCGTCCTGAATGATAGACCATGTTTCTCTAATTAACAGATTTTGTCTATCAGACAATATAGTGCATGTATTGGAGGTGACTTCCTTTTGTTTCTTTTTGGGTTTTTCTGATTTGAAACTTAGTCCACATCCCATCATTGAGAGTTTTCTTTTTTTTATACGGACCTCTGTTAATTTTTCACTTTTTCACTGTTACCTGATAAAGAAAGTAAAAAAAGAAAAAATTATGGAAACACTTAGGTGAAATCAGGAATCTTCAACAATCCTGGACTATCCTGATTACTAAGAGCATGTACCTTTTCCCAGTTGTGGCTTCTAGTTCAGCCAGCATCAACATTTTCAGAGAAGCTGTTTGATTCAGGCTGTACTGGCCATTTCCATATGTCTTTCATTAAATTTTTAGAATGAATATATATATAATAATTCTGCTTGTCACTCTGTTACTTAGCCCATCTGTTACGCTTTCACGTGATTAGTTGAAGGGAAAAGCGAAGAGTGAAAGAAAAAGGAGTGAGAAAAAGAAGGTAAGGTGAAGAGTGAGAGGGAAAGAGAGAGTGTGCTGTGTATTGAGTCTATAAAATTGTGCATAAAGTATAACAAGTATATATATATAAAGTGCATTAAGTAATCATCATATTCCAATTTCCTTCACTTTTCAGTGATTAACAGATGAGTGACTATCTTTTGATACAGACACAACACAGGCTATGCTTTCAGGTTTTTTGTATAAAGTTTTCAGAAAGAACCCATTAAGTTTACTATTAATTCTGTGAAATATTCACGGGTCCTGCTAGTATATAATAATTACATGTAAAAAATAAAAAAAAAACACAAAGAAGTTCTTTTTTGGAACGGTGTATCTTGAAGCAAATAAAGCTATAGATAATAGTATGTAAATATTTGGTCAAAAAGCCCTTGGATAGAAAAAGTTAAAGGCTGCCTATGGGACTCAAATCCACATCTCCTGTAAACATGGCATCAATAACATACAATTCTTTCTGATAAGAATAAAGTTCCTAAAATGGACAGAGAAATTCAAAGGATTGTTTTGGTCCAGTGGTACAATGCCTGTCATGTTGACAGGAGAATTGGTTTTGAGACCCACAAATAGCCCTCAACTTTTTCTATCCGTTTTTTTAACCCAGTATTTACATGCTATTATTTATAAACTTCAAGAAACATAGTTCCCAAAAGGAATTATTTCACATTCTCTCAAAGTTTATAAATTCTTAGAACATCGATAAAAAAAAAATTAATGTTAAAACAACAAAAAACATAAGATACTAATGTGAACACTACTATCACATATTTGTAAATGTCGCTTGCGAAGACCTGTTGAGTCAAGTGAAATCGAAATCGAACTAAATTTGACGACTGGCACCCATGCCAACGTCGTCTCCTTCATTGGACATGAAACTTGGCTTGCGAAGACCTGTTGGGGCAAGCGAAATCATGATGGCACCTGTGCCCAGCGTCGCCTTCCTGGCACTTGTGCCGGTGGCATGTGTAAAGACATTTGGGCGAGATCAATGCCAGTGCCCCTGGACTGGCTCCTGTGCAGGTGGCATGTAAAATACACCATTTTGAGCGTGGTCATTGCCAGTACCGCCTGACTGGCCTTCGTGCTGGTGGTAAAAGCACCCACCACACTCTCGGAGTGGTTGGCGTTAGGAAGGGCATCCAGCTGTAGAAACTCTGCCAAATCAGATTGGAGCCTGGTGTAGCCATCTGGTTCACCAGTCCTCAGCCAAATCGTCCAACCCATGCTAGCATGGAAAGCGTACGTTAAACGATGATGATGATGATGTTGCAGGTCATAAGGGATACCAGATTAAAAAAAAAATAACAATGCACTCAATGTATGTTGCAAAAAACCATTCTACCTTGCCTAAATACTTTAGTGAAAAAGGAATGAAAGAAAGTGTAACATCTGTTTTGCAAAGTGACGTATTTCTGTGTGTGTGTGTGTGTGTGTATATGTCTGTGTCTGTCCACCACCACTGTCTGACAACCAGTGTTGGTTTATTTATGTGCCCAAAACTTTAAAAAAAAAAAAATACTGGGGTCGATTCATTCGACTAAACCCTTTAAGGCAATGCCCCAATATGGGTGTATTCCAATGACTGAAACAAATAAAAGATGGAACATATATGATGGGCTTCTTTCAATTTCCATTTTCCAGTACCACTCACAAGGCCTTGGTCAGGAAGGGGCTATTGTTGAAGGCTCTTGCCTAAAGTGCTATGCAGGGATTGAACCTGAGACCATGTAGTTGGGAAGCAAACTTCTTACCACACAGCTATGCATGCACCTAACAGAGCAACCATAATTACAGCTGCTACAAGAATAATAATTGCAATAACAGTGTTTACTTGCTTGCTTTGCCTGCTAGCAATAGCAGTCAAATCTCCCTCAAATTACATGGTTTTTTTATTGAAGCAGATTTCATTGGACAATAGAGACCTTTACATACGTTCAATAAAATTAGGTGGTCAAGGCTGAAATGACTTTGTTTATAGGTGTGCTTAATGGTGGTTGACTCAGGGCTAAAGAAATATAACAACAATAGTATCTGCAACAATAGCATGACAACAAAATGAACAGTAACAACAGAAACAAAACTGACTGCAGTAACAGTCATAATAGCAACAACAACAATAAAAACAACTTTTTCACATGACAATAACAAGAACAAGGACAAAAACCCTGATGAAAACAATAACAACTACAGCAACAGTAACAACAAAAGCAAAACATCACAATAAAAAGACAGGATGGTCATAAGTGAATTCCCTTTGATCATAGATCCACCCGATCTTGGCTGACTTCAAGTGAAACAACAACAATCACATCAATACATACACAGTCTCTTTCTCTCTCTCTCTCTCTCTCTCTCTCTCTCTCTCTGTCTTTCTCTCTCTCTCTCTCTCTCTCTCTCTCTCTCTCACACACACACGTACAGACACATATATATACATTCAAACTGAAACAAATGTACACACATGTACACAAATATGTATTTGCTGAATGCATGTTCACACCCAGTGACAGCCCATATATATTATATATATGTGTATGTATGTATGTATGTATGTATGTATGTATGTATGTATGTATGTATGTGATTATATATATATATGTGTATATATATGTATATTTGTGTGTGTGAGTGTATGTGTGTGAGTGTGTGTGTGTGTGTATGTATGTATATATATATATATATATATATATATATATATATATATATATATATATATATATAGCAATAAGAAAATGGTGGGGAATATGTGGTACTCATCAACTTGCAGACATTGTATAATGTCAATTTACCTGATTTTTTTCAACTAAGAGGACAGAACAATAAAACCGATATACAAACACATATGACATATTATGGATTCACAACCCCTAACTTTCTTGGATTATATATATATATATATATATATATATATTCATGCACTCTATTATTGAATACTTTACCTTGAATTGTGCCCTTTTTCGGTATGTGTGTGTGTGTGTGTGTGTGTGTGTGTATACGTGCATGTATGTAAAGGCTGGGCTCTGGCTTGGTCTTAGCCACGATGGTTTACACAAACTAAAGAACATACACACACACACAATACATATCTATATACATACATGCACAGAGATAAATGTATTTGTGCATATATGC
>NC_142938.1:22103200-22113200 GCF_046866305.1 Octopus bimaculoides | reverse complement strand
ATATCTTAATATATAAAGCTGAAATTGTGTGTCTGTGTGAAGCCTTTTTAAAAGTTTATAGAAATCCACATTTTCTACTTTTTCGTAAAAATTTTTACATCAATGGAATTTTCTCGATCTGAACTTTCCAGTGCAGTAATTAGATTTTTAAAATTCCGTTTACTTTGTGTGATTTAAGGGAGATTTGGCTGTTGTTTCTAGCAACTTTTATATTTCATCCCTTCTACCTGGAACGTCATTCTTACACACGCGCTCAACATAAAAATATAGAGAGTAAGAGTAAAAGAAGGAGAGGGAGAGAGAGAGAGAAAGTGATACATACAACGTCATAAATTAAACTTTCATCTCAGTATTCTTCACCTATTTTTCATAACATAGATACGTAAAAACACACACAACCACACATACATGACCTGTGACAACAACATACACATTGCTCTCAATCTCTATTCATTTCTCCCCCTCTTCCTCTCTCGCTCTCTCAAACGTATACACGTGCAAGTAAACACAATCATTCACATCGTGGTATATTTACAAAACATTGATGGCATAACTACAGAGTTGTACCCACCAACTTTGGAAGGTCATAACTTTCATTAAAATGAATTTTTTTTAATGAAATTTTCTATGCATATATTATTTATTATGCAGATTCTAAATATACAAAAATTTTCGGTGAAAGTGTTTTGGAAGGGGGTGGGGTACAATATTCGGAAATTCCACTTAAATTCCTCTTAACTTCCAGGAAAATGAATATTTTTTCATGAAATTTTGTACAAATGTACCTTGATGTATGTACATTTCAAACATGTAGGAGTTTTGAAGGAAACAACTGCAGGTTATTTTTGAGGAGTGTTCCCCACTCGGTGGTGTTTCGGAGCAAGTCGTCCATATTTGTTTCATTTTTCTCTATTATGTGCTTATGTGCATCCTTAGATTTCTAATGAAGTAATAGGCAGTGAAGAGAAGCAGTCATAAGAAAACTACCCCTATTCCTTTCTCTGCCCCTCTCTACCTCTTCCTCTCTTGCTCTCTCAAAAGCATACACGTGCAAGTACACAATCATTCAGTAAAATACAACTCAGGTTCGTCAATGTTTTGTAAATTTACCATGATTTTCACTAGGGTGTTAGGGTTAGGGTTTTAGGGTCAGGGTTAGGGTTTTAGGGTCAGGGTTAGGGTTTAGGGTTAATGTTATGGTTACGGTTTTTAGGGTCAGGGTTAGGGTTAGGGCTAGGGTTTAGGGTTAGTGTTAGGGTTAGTGTTAGGATTAGGGTTGGGTAATCGTGTGGGTGTTAATCTGAAAAATTACAGATATGTGAAAAGTACCGACACTGCCATCTATTATAACTTTTGTTGTTCTGTTTAATATATATATAGATTATGCCTCCAAAGAAGAGAGTTTGCTGGGGAAAGACAGCAACTGGTTTAAAATTACATCAACAGACTGCAGTAATGCACCACATTCCAGAAGCTATTTTGAACATAATGCAAAATGGTGCATCAACATCTTCTGCCCAATCTGATAGAATTCTGGCAAAACTGTGTAGCAACAGATCGCCAGCAATTGCTTCATCACAAATTGCCGTCCTAGCTCCTGCTAAAAGGGATTACCCTGCTATGTAAAATCAGGGCAGCGCAAAAAGTTGTTTTGCACAAGCATTTCTATAGCCAATTACACGGATGAAATTTATGTATGCTTAATAATTTTACGCAAAACAGCCTTCAGACTTTCCCTATTAATTTCATCGTCTTTTGAATTATGAACATATTTACATCATAAGGGTTTTTTCATTGTAAGGCTTTCTTTTTTAGTTGATTTTCAGCTAGCAAGACTTATCGTAGATGGCATAATAAGTCACACCCAGACAAGGTCGGGTTATACTGCTAGTATATATATATATATATATATATATATATATATATATATATATATATATATATATAGAGAGAGAGAGAGAGAGAGAGAGAGAGAAAGAGAGAGAGTTCAAACAATAAAAACGACAAAATAAACAACAACAAAACAACAACGTGAGGACGTGATGCAGATATTGTGTTACTGGATGCTCAGGAAAGGAAAGAAAGAGAATTTGACTTTTGAGTGAAGCTCTTCGTTGGAAATATAGGAAAGTCCAAAGAAAGGAAGATGGAGGAAGAAAAAAGAAAATATATATATATATATATATAGTCAATTCAAATAAACAATCAATTCAAATAAACGAATAATAAAATTAATAGACAACAACAGGACATGCACAAGGAATGTGTTAGTTTGATGTTTGGTAAAAAGAGAGAGTTTTTGATAGTTCAAGTATAGCTCTTCATCAGAAAGGAGAAAGGGAAAAGTCCAAAGAAGAAAAAGATATCATCAACAGCATATGTGTAGTTGAATTACTGAAGTAACTTGAAGTAGAAAAACATAGAGAAAGTGTTTTTTTTTTGGGGGGGGGGGGACAAAGCATTTGAGGATGGCCTGTGTGTGTGTGTGTGTGTGTGTGTGTGTGTGTGTGTGTGTGTGTGTGGTAGTGCCTGTATGCATGTTTGTGTTTGTGTGAGTGATGTACATAGGCGCAGGAGCGACTGTGTGGTAAGTAGCTTGCTTACCAACCACATGGTTCTGGGTTCAGTCCCACTGAGTGGCATCTTGGGCAAGTGTCTTCTACTATAGCTTTGGGCCGACCAAAGCCTTGTGAGTGGATTTGGTAGATGGAAACTGAAAGAAGCCCGTCGTATATATGTATATATATATATATGTGTGTGTGTGTGTGTTTGTGTATCTGTGTTTGGCCCCCTAGCATTGCTTGACAACCATGCTGGTGTGTTTATGTCCCTGTCACCTAGCGGTTCGGCAAAAGAGACCGATAGAATTAGTACTAGGCTTACAAAGAATAAGTCCCAGGGTTGATTTGCTCAACTAAAGGTGGTGCTCCAGCATGGCCACAGTCAAATGACTGAAACAAGTAAAAGAGTAAAGAGTATGAGAGTACACACACACACATCCATGTGTATGTGTTTTGTGTCTATGTTTGTCCACCCCCACCACTTGACAGCCAACATTGGTGTGTTCATATCCCTGTAATCAAGTGGTTTGGCAAGAGACCAATAGAGTAAGTGCCAGGCTTGCAAAAATAGGTACTGGGGAAGATTTGTTTGACTAAAAAAAATCCTTCAATATGATGCCTAAGCATTGCCTCAGTCTAATGACTAAAACAAGTAAAAGATAAAAGATAAAAGATAAATGATTACTTGATAGTCTCTGTATAATGTTTTAAATTTTATTCAAACTAGACAGTGTATAATTTCAACAGAAATATAGTAATAAATAGTTTGTTAGGTTGAGTCATAGTAAGTAGATACTCTCAATGAGAGTGGTCACTTGAGAGCTATGGTATTCTATAATATGATGCCAAATCCTGCATATAGTATTTCTCAGACCAAAACAGGATGTGGTTAGAGACTGGCACTCAAAAGCTCTTTTGTTGTAATATACTTTGAATAAGAATGAGTAGAAGAGAAAAGGATTGGTAGAAATGGTTGAGCAACAATTCAAGGTTTTTATTGTATTCATTTATGCCCCACTATGATCTAAGCCCAGATCCTGTCAATGTTGGCTTTTCCTCTTTTTGTCTTTCTGGGGTGAATAAAATACAGTAGCAATCAGGTACTGGAGTTGATAAAATTGATTACAAACTCCATTAAAGTATGTGGTTCTGTACCCAAATAAGTCTCAAATAAGTATTAGAATAACAGTGGTGGACAGAATCAGTAGAGCACTGGAGAAAAAAATGTTTTGCTAAAAATAACAGTCAAATCCCATTAAATCACTTTTTTCATCTTAGGAAAGGACATTTTGTATAATGCGGTTCTGGGTACCTTTAACATAAGAAAAAGAGAGGGGATGGTCATTGGTGAATTGCTTTTGATCTTAGGTCTGTTTGACTGAGCTAACTTGAAGCAAAACAGCATCAATAACAACAACAACAGCTGCTGCTACTACTACTACTACTACTACTACTACTACTACTACTACTACTACTACTACTACTACTACTGCTGCTGCTGCTGCTGCTGTTGTTGTTGTTGCTGCTGCTATATTATCCTCAATATTATTGATCAACAACCCAGATCAGCTACATTCATTCCAATTTACTGGTTTAGTCTCATGTTCATTAATAATTAATCGTTAAGTCATATTGTCACTGATGGCAATAAGATGTGTGGCTGTGAGGGGGTAACTGGGGGGAAGTTGAGGTGAGGTATTTTGTTGCTGATGGTGATGATGATGATTATAATAAGTAGTGCAACAAAAAGTATTTTTATGTTCATGTTGTTACTACATTAACCATATTAAAAAACATACTAAAGTATACATATCAATACATAATTAACAGATTTTCATATATATATATATATATATATATGCATGTATGTATGTATACATATACATGTATGTGTGTGTATATCTATCTATCTGTCTATTTATTTATCTATCTATCTACCTATCTATCTATCTATCTGTCTGTCTGTCTATCTATATGTATGTTGTGTGTATGTGTGTGTGTGTGTGTGTGTGTGTGTGTGTACAAAATTCATATCTATAATGTACAGTACATATTAGGGAAGTAAGTGATAATGTACTTAATGTGGTAGTAGCAATAACTTTAATTAACTGAGACCATAATCGTGTTCAGGAGAGGTAAGCATTATTGAACAATGACTAACTCAACCAATCAAAATTAAGGGTAACAATCCAGAATCAGAAAAGGAAAGAAAAGTATTTTTGAAATGTGTTGATACACCTCAGTCTTAATTAATAAAGATTAATAAAGAAATATATGGTAGAATGTAGAGAAAGATAGTCTAATCTTGATTCGACACTTTGACATTTCTGGGTTTGTTTTGGTATTACTTAACAATTTAATGAAGAGCCTACTAGGCTCAGTAGCCAAATCTTGCTGATGTCACATGCTAAATTTTTCAAAACAGGGGAAGGAAAAATATTGTATAAAATTTCTCTTCTTACACCCTTTTAAAGCCTAGCCAGGTTCATGGGCCTGGTTTCCCAGTTTCTATGGTGTATGCATTCCCCCCAGCTGGACGGGGCGCCAGTCCATCGCAGCGTTACTCAAGAAACAGGAAGAAAGAGTGAGAGAAAGTTGGGGTGAAAGAGTACAACAGAGGTCGCCACCACCCCCTGCTGGAGCCTCGTAGAGCTTTTAGGTGTTTTCACTCAATAAACACACACAATGCCTGGTTTTGGAATCGAAACTGCGATCCTTGACCGCGAGTCCACTGCCCTAACCACTGGGCCATTGCGCCTCCACATTGTATAAAATAATCTAAAATATTTCTAAAAGGATGTTATGGTCATAGTAGAATATCTTTGATTAAAGGTCAGTTTAATAAGCGCTGACTTGGGGCTGAACAACAACAACAATTACAACACACACACATGTATGTATGTATATATGTATGTATGTATGTATGTATGCATGTATGTATGTATGTATGTATGTATGTATGTATGTATGTATGTATGTATGTATGTGTGTGTGTGTGTGCGTGTATCTTTTATCTTTTACTTATTTCAGTCATTTGTCTGTTGCCATGTTGGGGCACCATCTTATATATATACATACACACACACATATATATGTGTATATATATATATATATATATATATATATATATATATATATATATATATATATATATATATATATATATATATATATATATATATATATATATATATATATATATATATATATATATATACACATATATATATATATATACATATACACATATACATATACACATATACATATACATACATACATATATATATATATATATATATATATATATATATGGGAGAATATACAAATAATAACAACAGACGAGGACAGGTGGTGTAAATAACAAAAGTATATATTAGTATGACGCTCGGGAATACGGAAAGTCTTTGACGTTTCGAGCTACGCTCTTCAACAGAAAGAATACGGAGACAAGGAGAAAAACACGGAGAAAAAAAATTGAATAGTGTTCAGTCAACGGTCAATCATAATAATGGCCGATCATAACAATGGCTGACCGGAAGTTAGAAATTCTTATTTCAGGAGAGCTAAGAAAGGGGGAGATAACAAGCGGTGATCGGGAACGAGGGGCTGTGTGTGGGAGGTAGAATGCTGGTGATCTTGACCTATGTAGTGTGAAAATGGGGAAGGGAGAAAGGGAGAAAGTAGTTGGTCAGTTGTAGTGTGTGCGTGGTGTGATGCTAGGGTATTGGTGTGGTGTGATGTGAGGGTGTTGGGAGGTGGGGAAGACATGGGTGGAGTGTGGGTTAGGCTGAGGGTGGGGTAGAGGTAGGGGTCTGTGGGTAGGGTGGGGTATGTGGGTAAGGGTGGGTGGTGGGTGTAAGGAATTGGATGGGGTGGAGTGGGAAGGTAGAGTAGGAGTGTGGTGGGATGAGCTTATGAGGGGGTGTTGACAAGGAGGGAGAAGGGGAAGGTGGATATAACAGAGGGGGAAGATGGGTATGGGAGGGGAGAGGAAGAGAGGAGAGAGGGTGGGTATAAGAGAGGGAAGGTGGATTGAGAGAGGGGGAAGGTGGGTATGGGGGGGAGAGAAAGAGGGGAAGGTGGGTATGGGGGGGAGAAAGAGAGGAAGAGAAAGAGAGGAAGAGAAAGAGAGGAAGAGAAAGAGAGGAAGAGAAAGAGAGGAAGAGAAAGAGAGGAAGAGAAAGAGAGGAAGAGAAAGAGAGGAAGAGAAAGAGAGGAAGAGAAAGAGAGTGAGAGAGAGAGGGAAGAGGGGTATGGGGGGGAGAAAGAGAGGAAGAGAAAGAAAGTGAGAGAGAGGGGAAGAGAGTGAGAGAGTAAGGGTGAGAGAGTAAGAGAGTAAGAGTGTAGAGAGTAGGAGAGTAAGAGTGTAGAGAGTAAGAGTGAGAGAGGGGGGAGTACGAGAGAAGAGAGTGAGAGAGAGTAAGAGAGAGGAGAGAAAGAGTAGGGGTGAAGAGAAGTGGGAGTGGAGAGAAGTATGAAGAGAGGTGAAGAGACGTACAAAGAAATATATATGTATGTATATATGTATATATATATGTATATATATATATATATATATATATATATATATATATATACATAATAGAGATTGGAGAGTTATATGTCTTTAAAATTCATTTGATTAAAATTTTTCTGCATATTAAATTTCAATGTGTTTCTGCTGTGTGTGTATGTGTCTAGGGATTGTTAAATGTAATAGTTCTGTGCATCTAAATGATTTATATTAAATCAATTATAGTACAAATTCTGATCCAAAGATTGACATTCTTATACTGTTATTTTCAATGTGTTCCACATACAGGTGCGTGAAGTGAACTGAAGTTTCTTGAATCAAAGAAAAATTTCTTAGTTATCATCCATTCTTCTTTATATCTTTATAATACACTCTGAATTCTACATGAAATCCTTTGAAATGAACACAGAATTTACTAATCAAAAGGGATACAGCTATAATTGTTTATTCTAAACGATTTTAAATGTTTGCTAACATTTGATGTGGTTAAAGGTTAGGTTACCTTCTCGAGTCATGCTGACCCATAAGAGCTGGTTTCCTGGTTTCCATGGCATGTATGTTCCCTACCTGGATTTGGATGCCAGTCTGTCGTGGGGTTACTTATTTTTGCCAACTGGTTGGACTGGAGCAATGTAAAATGAAGTGTTTTGCTCAAGAATACAGTGTATTTCTTGGTCCAAGAAATAAAGCTACAATCTTACAATCATGAGTCCAATACCTTAACCACTAAGCCATGCACCTCTACTTTCAATGTGGTTAGCCAAATCTGGATTTCAACAGAGTTCTAGAAGGTATCTGCCTGGATTTGAAATCCCTATTTCTTTGTGGTATATATATATATAGAGAGAGTTTGCATCCCTGAGCAGTTTGATATATTGCACCTCAACCTTACACTTCCAGAGATTTTAGCTTTGTGTTCATCTTGAACACAATGCTTAAAATGGCCTTTCCATAGTCAGCAAAAATGATGCAAAGAGGCAGCTTGTATTCTTTTGCTTATTCTCTAAGTTGTGTTAGAGTGAATATGTGATCCATGGTACATTAGTTCTTAAGGAAATCTGCTTGCTCCCGAGGCTACTGGTCATCAAGATGTTTTATAGTCTGATGTCAATGACCTTTGTAAACAGCTTATAAAGGTGACACAAGAGACTTATAGTAGTTTCTCAGATCTTCTGTATCATTCTTCTTATCACCACCAATAAGAGTTCCAGTTGAGAAGGACATCAAACAAGGAAATACCATCTCTCTAAAGCTCTTCACTGCATGCCTAGAAATGATCACCAGAGACATTGACTGGACAGCGGCATGAACATCAATGGCAAACTACTAACACATCTCTGATTCACAGATGACATCGTACCCATCACTGAAACCCACACCCACACACACATAGGCACACACACATATGACTGAACCTGGAACCATGAAATTGGTGTGTGTGTGTGTGTGTGTGTGTGTGTGTAAGTAAGTGAATTGTCTGTGTGTGTCCCAGTTTTTAGAATAAATGAACAAGTGGCAGCTAAAAGAATTGACATCAGTAATGGCATCCAGTTGTAAAAGACATTTCCTGAAAGTCTCCCACTAACCCATCCCTCATGGATGATGATGATGACGATGATGATACAACGATGATGATGGTGGTAGTGGTGGTGGTGGTGATGGTAGTGGTGGTGGTAGTAGTAGAGGTGGTTGGGATAATGATGATAATGATAGTGATGGTGATGACAATGATGATGATGATGGTGGTGATGGTGCTATATGGAAGTAAATATTTTTTTGTTAAAATATTTTTACAACTCACAGTGATAAGATCTTTTGTTCATAATTTACCCTGAGTATTTGCCTACCCTGAGTATTTGCACATACTGTGTGTGTGTGTGTGTGTGTGTGTGCATGTGTGCATGTGTGCATGTGTACACACACATTATATATGTTATAATACACTATACTAACCACAACAACACACCCAGCAATACATATTCCGAATGCAATGTTCCAGATACACACAAATTACGATAGAATCAGATTGTATAAAGGAGCAAAAACAAGATTCGAATGCATTCTAAGAGATGACGAAAACTGCATATGCCTCCTATACCACAACAAGTTCTGGAATAGGTTGGAGAGGGACACTTGGTATGATAACAAGAAGCTTCACAGTGTAATGTTTTTCATCAGGGCCTTAGAATAACACCCACACAAATATTAAAAAGGACCTATTCAAAACAATTGTCTTACAAGAATCTATTCAGAACAATTCCAATCACTACTATCATCCACAATGAGTCACATTTAGGTCACTTCACCATTTAAGAGGGTTCCACCAACATCCTGCTACTGTCTTACCACACCCACTTTTCTTCTTCTTCTTCTTCTTCTTCTTCTTCTTCTTCTTCTTCTTCTTCTTCTTCTTCTTCTTCTTCTTCTTCTTCTTCTTCTTCTTCTTCTTCTTCTTCTTCTTCTTCTCCACCACCTCCTTTCTCTACTACTACTGCTGCTTAAACAATCAAAGACAAGAATTCATATCAAACTAGCTGCTGCTAACTACCTACAACCCACAAGAATAAAAAAAAGAGAGACAGAGACAGGTAGAAAAAAGGAAAATGTCCCTTGCATTTGAAAACTATGTAAATATATTTTTTTTAATATTTCATTTAATTTTTCCACAATTTAACTGTTTTTCATACTTTACTCTAAGTTGAAAAAGTCATAATGACTGAAACCGGTACGAAAATGTTTCTCATGATAAAATTATTTTAGCATTTTCTTTCTTGTCTTATCTTCCTTATATATATATATATATATATATATATATATATATATATCATCATCATCATCATCATCATCATCATCATCATCATCATCATCATCGTTTAACGTCCGCTCTCCATGCTAGCATGGGTTGGACGATTTGACTGAGGAC
>NC_142938.1:22085700-22098200 GCF_046866305.1 Octopus bimaculoides | reverse complement strand
AGGATCGGTAAGTTCGCTTTGGCGATATTAAAGATGTTCTGGTGGCATGGATTTTGTGTCACTATAAATGGAATGATCTTTTCCTGTTTGTCTTTTCTTTGCGGTGTCCTCAGTTGTTGTATGGGTATTTTCGAAGCCCGCTGAATACCATTTTCTATGAGTCGTGATGGGTATTTTTGCTTCACCAGAAATTCTTTCAGTTCCATCAGGCGTTTATTTCTGGTCTCTATATCCTCTACAATAGTACATATTCTCCTGGCTAGGCAGTATGGTATGTTGCGTTTTGTGTGGGGTGGATGGCACGATTTAAAGTTCAAGTATTGGTGTGTGTCTGTGTGTTTGTAATATATATCTGTGGTAATGGCGGTGTTCTTTTTAATTACCATTATATCTAGAAATGGTAATTTGCTACTGTTCATCTCCTTTGTGAATTGGATGGATGGGTGTAGGTTGTTCAGGAGGGTGTTAAATTCCTCCACAATGCTTTGAGGTTTGGTCCAGATTAGGAAGCTTATAGAAAAAGCATGGAAGAGATACCTGGACGATTGCTTCATAATCTGGACCAAACCTCAAAGCATTGTGGAGGAATTTAACACCCTCCTGAACAACCTACACCCATCCATCCAATTCACAAAGGAGATGAACAGTAGCAAATTACCATTTCTAGATATAATGGTAATTAAAAAGAACACCGCCATTACCACAGATATATATTACAAACACACAGACACACACCAATACTTGAACTTTAAATCGTGCCATCCACCCCACACAAAACGCAACATACCATACTGCCTAGCCAGGAGAATATGTACTATTGTAGAGGATATAGAGACCAGAAATAAACGCCTGATGGAACTGAAAGAATTTCTGGTGAAGCAAAAATACCCATCACGACTCATAGAAAATGGTATTCAGCGGGCTTCGAAAATACCCATACAACAACTGAGGACACTGCAAAGAAAAGACAAACAGGAAAAGATCATTCCATTTATAGTGACACAAAATCCATGCCACCAGAACATCTTTAATATCGCCAAAGCGAACTTACCGATCCTTGCACAAAGTAAGGAATTGAGAAATATCATTACAGATCAAAATATAACTCTCAGTAAGAGACAACCTAAAAACTTGAAAAAACTATTAACAAAGGCAAGGTTTGACCTCAGCAACAAAAATCAAACATTCACTGTATCCAAATGCAATGATAGCCGATGCGGCACATGCCGATCAATCCATACCGGCCCATATATGAACACAAAAACAGGGAAAATATTCACCAATGCGAACATGAACTGCAAAAGTAGAAATCTAATCTACTGCATCAAATGCCCTAATTGTGAAGAATTGTACGTTGGCCAGACAGGTAATGCACTATCGGAACGCTCACGGGTACATCGACAACAGATTAAAAACCCAGAAGTCCGCCAAATACCACTGAGTAACCATCTAGCAACATGTGGTCATCAAACTTTTATTATATTTCCATTCCATAAACTTTACAACCGGAATGAAATTGAAAGAAAATGCAAAGAAAAGGACTTTATTAAGAAATTCAAACCCACTCTTAACAAACAATGATTAAATCCATCTTACTTGGGGTTTAAAAATCTTATCCCTGTAACCAAAACACAAAAAATCTCTCAGATATCATCATTTCTATAAATAGATTTGGCATCATTTCTAAGAACAGCCAAACACCCACTGTGGTTTAAAAATCTTATCCCTACAACCCACACAAAACAATAAATTAAAATATCATCATGTCTAAAAATAGATTTAACATCAATTCTAAAAATAGCCAGACACCTACTGCTGCCATCCAAAGGAATTGGTATAAAAGACAGAAAACCAGCCAACTTATTACAGTCTGTTAAAGACTGTCATACCGGCCATGACGAAGGGAAATAGCCCTGAAACTCGAGTCGCCTTTATATATATATATTTATATTTATATATTTATATATTTGATCCTTTATATTGAACACTCAATATTTCATCTACATTCAATACTTTATTTCATGGTGCCATCCATTTCCATTTTTATTTTATTTTATATTATATATTGTATATTATATTATATATTGTATATTCCATATTCTATACCCCACATTAGTTCTGCAGGAATATAAATAAAACATAAAAAACAGACAGTGTTGGAACTCTTTTAAGCAAAATAATATATTCCTCTATACACAATCATACAAAAAAATCCACCTTTTTTTGTATTTATTTTTACTCGCATATATATATATATATATATATATATATATATATATATATATATATATGATGTAAATACATACATATACATATACAATATATATATATATATATATATATATATATATATATATATATAGTACAGATAATGGATTAAGAGGATTATGACAAAAGTGACTGAAGGTTTAGTATTTAAATTTGTATGTGACTTTCTCAGAAACTACTGTGGGTCCTACATGTTTCATTTTCTCACATAATTCTTAGAAATGTGGGGTACCCTCACATCAATGGAGATCATATGATACCATGTAGAGAATCACTGGTATACATAAATCAACCCATAATTACCGTTGCATTAAACAGAGCAGTAAAGTGACTGATAGAATAAGCATCAGGCTTAAAAACAAAAATACAAGTACTGGGAAATATGCATTCTACTAAAATTCTTCAAGGCAGTGCCCCAGCATGGCCGCAGTCTAATGACTGAAACAAGTAAATGCTAAAGGATAAAAAAGATAAGGGGTAACCAGCAGTGGCAGATCTACAATATTGGAGCCCTGAACCTTAAAATGTTATGGGGGCCCCCTTTACAACCAGCAATAGTAAGGTAACATCCAATAAGAGTCAAAGAATTTTCGTTCCTTTGCAAAGAACTCTAGCTTTGAGGCTCTGATAGCCCAAATGGTGAAGTGATGATATGGAGTCCTTAAGAATGAGCCTGACAGTGAGCCCATTTTCCATCAGAAACAAGGAGCGGGTAATCACTGATATCTTTGTCAATGTGGTTGTTTCATGGCAGATCATCACAGTTTTCTTTACAAATTTAAGTACATTTCAGATTCTGATTCTCAAAGTTACTGGTGTGAACAAATATTTTCCAGGCTATGCCTGATACTTTTAAGTTTATGGGGCTTGAAAATTAAGGAAGCATTATATACATGTATAATGCATCATAGAATAAAGACATAAAACATAACAAGTACCACAGTTAATATAATCTAATAATCTCATATTTAAGAAACATATGAAAATTACAAAATACTATTTTTTTCTTTTCTCTGTAGCAACGTATTCCCTTACAACTTCCTTGCAATGTCATTTTCTAGAAACAATATGCATAAGGAATTTAAGCACTCTTCAGTCATGGTTGACCGAAATTTATTCTTTATAAAGGAAAGCTTTGAGAAATTCCTTTCTTTTTCACAGCTCGTGATTGGCATTGTCAAGTACAGCTGAAGTGCAGTGGTAATATTAGGGAATATTTCAAATGATTATTGCTGAGAAATAAGCTGATGAACTTCTGTGCATTGCATTTTAGATGGTGTGTTTTCTTCGGGATTTCTTTAGGTGTAAATATTCTTTGAATTAGAACTTCTATCCTAAATTTTTCAACCCCTTTCAAAGAAGCCCTACCACTTGCTCCATCTGCAAATTTCTTTGTAACAATGCATCTGGAAACATCAGAATAATTTGAGGTGATATATTTACATAAACCTTTTGCTACTGATTCATAGTCTGCAATCCTGTTGGCTGAATTTTCTTGTAGTTCTTTAACAAATGAAAGCAAAGATGCTAGCAGAAGGTATCCTTCAAATACATCAGAACCAGGGGTTTGGAGTTTCTTGTTTTGTTAAAATGCTCCATAACTTCTTCCCAACTTATGGTATTAATTCTTTGCATCTTGCTTGCATTTAGGCTTCTCTTCTGAGTCTTCAAACTTATGTTTGAGAGTTTGTAAAATATCCTTATATCAATTTTTGTTTGCTGGAACTGCTTCATAATGTGCAGACCATCTAGTTACACTTTAGCTCTTTAGAGAAAAGGCTAGATTGCTTCGTGTGTTTAAAATACTCCCATCTTTGAGGAGATTCAAAAAAGAAAACATACTGTGGCTGCAAGATGCCAAAGTAGTCAACAACTTCAGGTACAGTAGACACTGCCTTTTACCAAAAAAGATTGAGTGAATGGCTTGCACATGGTACATTGTCTGCATACCTGTTAATGTTTTTAAGAAGTGCTTGCAGCCCTTTCTACGAGTCCTTCATGTTGTAAGCATTATCATACAACTGACCATGGATATTTTCAAGGAAGTCTGCTTCGATCTGCTGAAAGTGTTTGAAGCTAATCAAGAGATATTGTTTTTTATTTTGATTTGATGACAGGGGATAAAACATAGGTGTAACTTTGTAATATTGAAACAAGGGTTCAGTCCTTGGAATAGTGTCACCACTCTTTTTTTAAAGCCTCCTTAACTATATGGAGAGATGTGACTCCCTAACTATATTTGAAGGTGTTGTGAGTCAGAAAAGCTATTTTAGTTATCACATTGTAGCACAGTGGTGTTATGGTAACTCCATCCAATCAAGGCTGGGCACATATTAATACCAAAAGCAGTTCTCTGCCCAAGTAGAGTTAAGCAGGTGTTTTAATGAGTTAACAGAAAGACAGCAGTCCAGTAACATCAGTTGTCTAGTATGGGAACAGCTCCTTTGTTTTTCACACCAACTTTGCACTGCTAGTTCTGAATTATATCAGCCCTCAACTCTGGCCATATCTTGAGCAGTATATTTTCGTTTATGCTAGCTTTTTTCCTGTTAGCTTATAACAACTTCCAACTGAATCCATTTTTCAAGCGTAAGTTATAAAGCTTTCCTTGATTCATGCACATACACTGGCTACACTCATATTACTTGTTATCTCTAGTTATCCTTTAATAAATTAAGATATAAAATGCCTTCTGATATTTTCATTACACACACTTATCAAAAGCTCACTTACAGGACCTCTCTACGAACACTTTCACTTAAGTGGTGAGCCTTTACCAACATTTTCTCTATAAAAGGTAATTCATCTAGTAAAATGATGGAAATTCTAAACAAATCCAACAGAATGTGAAAAAGTTATTAACAAAGACAACCACTTTGGACAGCAATTAATCTGAAGAGTGTAGACTTTAGTCTTGTCAGAGACAACCTCTTTAAGTTTGGTACTACAATAAAATGCACCTAGTTTATACTGTAAAATGGTTTATATTAAGAATGACATCCAGTTGCAAAAGTCTCACTGCAATGAAAGGTGTGCACAGGGATAACATATGTTGGGGGCTATTTTTTTGTTCTTATCAGAGATAACTTCTCTTGTGTCAGTAGAAATATGAAGAAGAATAAGATAATAATAAACAAGGTGGGAAGCTGGCAGAATTGTTAGCACACTGGGAAAAATGCTTAGCTATAATTTGCCCATCACTATGTTCTGAGTTTAAATTCCATTGAGGTTGACTTTGCCTTTCATCCTTTCGGGGTTGATAAATTAAGTACCAGTGAAACACTGGGGTTGATGTAATCAATTTGTCCCCTCCCCAACAATTTTGGGCCTTGTGCCTATAGTAGAAAGGATTATTCTTATTATTACTAATGCAGCAATTTTGCATAAGTCTTAGCATACCAGTCAAAATACTAAATACAAAGTACTTAGTAGCATTTCTTCTGGGTTTTACATTCCCTTTTCAAATGCCACTGGAATCAACTTTGCCTTTCATTCTTTCGAGGTTGATAAAATATGAACCAGTTGAGCACTGGGCTCAATTTAATTGACTTAGCTGCTCCACTGAAACTGTTGGCCTTATATTTACGTCAGCTGCTTTAGTGCAAGTACTGTTTATTTACTTAGACTATATCCCTGTGGTATTATTCATGTGGTATTATTCCTGAATAAGATCACTCAACAGCACAAGTCAGGTCAACTTCATGTATTTACAATCACATGAATTCAAAACTTGGCTTTAGCGTGGTAGAATTCACACTAGGGTACCACACACAGAGGCATATCACATTGTGAATAATGGTATCTAGTTTCTTTACATTTCTCTTTTGCATTACATACTGTGCATCTCTTTGAAATATTTGTTTTCTTGGTGTTGGGGGGAAAACAGTCATGGAAAAAAGTCCACGTCTCTTTACTATGCAGTGAGGAGAGAATCTGGCATGAGGACATCCACGCATTCTGTACTTTGGCAGGTCTGATACTTCTATCATTTCACAGAACAATATATTCCTGAATGTAAATCCATCCCCCACACTTCCAAGCATCTGCCAAATCAAGGAAAGGTGTCGATGTGGCTGGATCCTGATTCTAATATGACACCAGGGTTGGTTTCTTCACAATGCCCAACAATATCAGTAGGGCAAGCAGAACTTTGATTTTGTCCCCTGTGGTTGGAAACCAATCACCACCATGCCTGGGTCTGGCATGCTGGGGATGGTTTTGAGTATAGTCATTTATTTCATCTACTATAAATTGGAACATTTCATCCATTAAAAACTTGTGGAAGACTTCCAATGGCAAACTTCCAAGGTTTGTCTTTATGCCCCAAGTCATCAGATGATATTGTCTCGCTTACCAAATGCCATTCTCTTGTCCAGGGCCATTCACTGCTGCCTACCTGTATCTTTGATCACTGGAATATCATCATCGCTATGAGAAACATCTGATTCTGAACTTGGAAAATACTCACCCTCTGAGTCATCGTCCAGACTGGAAGAAACAACTGGTGAGGTGGTGGAGCTTGGTGTAGTTTGGCATAATGACTGTAAATTTGACAAAACAGGATGCAATGATGAAGATGATGGAGCCGGAGTGGTAGGACGCGACGATCATAAATTTGATGAAACAAGATGCAATGATGAAATTGACAGAGCTGGAGTGGCAGGACCAGCCTATCGGGTTGTAAATATTTGCATGAAACATCTAATCAGCCTGTCAGATGGCAGGTCGACCGATACTAACTCAGGTGACAGGTGGTGTATAATTACGTCAACCGATTTAAGGCATGTACATTGTGTGCGTAAATTTACGTTAACTGTTTTAAAAGGGTTAAAGTCAGAAAGGTGGCCAAAGTTGTTGGAAAGCTGGTGGATAATCATGTGGGTGTTTTTATCAAGTCAGCAACTAGATATCATGATATGGACTGTGTTAGGAAGGACATTCATCTCTAAAAGTGCACTAAAAGGAAAAAAAATAACGGAAACAATGTAAAGACAATTTCTTTGGTGTCAGTGACATGACAAAATGCACCCATTCCAATAATTACATGCACAGCAGCAGAATTGGCTGCTATTTTCTCTATTGATGTGTATTCCATTTGATGAAGGACCACAGTGGGTGGCGAAATGCCTTGAGATCTTTTCAACCCATGGCAACATGGGAAAAAACATGTCAAAATGATGGTGATGATGATTGTTGTGGTAAAAGCGATAATGAAGATAACGATGACGATGACGATGATGATGATGATGATGACGTCAATGATAATACAAACATAGTATGCTCACACACACACAATCATATATATATATATACATATGTATGTATGTATGTATATATGTATGCATGTATGTATATATATGTATATATATGTATATATGTATGTATATATATATATATATATATATATATATATATATAAATATATATATGTGTGTGTGGATATACATGTATAGATATATATGTATATAAAAATATACACACATATATATGCCTGTGTTTTGATTGATACATATAAAGCAAATAATTTATGTCATACACACTACAATGGTCTGATGCTTCAACTGGTCGCATGATTGAATGAAATGTTCTTTTTTTTGCTTGATAAAAAGACATTAATGTCCCAGCCGATATTTCTCATGCTTAGTTGGTTTCTTGATTTGGTTATAATCAATTTATATAGACAGAGTATGTGCATACACGTAAGTATATACATACATATGTATATATCCTATATTTAGATGCAGGTATGTGCTTATTTGTTCCCATGCTTGTATATATATATATATATATATATATATATATATATATACACACACACACATACAAGCATACACACTACTTTGACTCATACTCATTCATATACATACAATATGAAATATTAATCTGTATGTATATATGCCTATCTATTTTACATGTACATATGTACATATATATGTATATTTATCTATCTGCACATTTGGTGACTGTGCATTTGTTACCAGAACTGAAATTGATACACAATTAAAAATATACAGGTTTTTCACAGCATGTCAAGGTTTGGGACTAATTATAAATACATCAAAGACAAGTTTTCTTTCCACTTGAACTAGAAGCAGCATCTAGAACCCTATATTTCTATAAATCAACATTATAGTGTCTGAAAATTTTTTATACTTATTTAGTAGAAATATTGGGAGATTTTACTGTGATTTATAAAGAAAACAACATATTAGACCAAAAATCAAGAGCCATTTGTACAAATTGAGTTCTGTATTTGAGAGACTGGAAGCAAATGTAACAAGAGCACATTGGTCAAAAATTTCAAGCTTACACATTGGTAGTTGTACCAATACTACTATATTTCTCTGGATGAAAATCTGTTGGTACTACAAGCAATTAGACAATATTCTTAGAAGAATTATATAAATGATGAACATTATTTACATTATTTACATTATTTACATTTGACAGATATTTGTCCTCATCTTGTTTGTTGTTAACACGTTTTGGCTCAATGTAATTGTTTGACATGCTAGAAATAGCAGCAAAATTCCAAATAGCACAGAACCATCTTAAATAATGCCTTTGATCACAGGTTTGCATGATCAAGGTTGCACTGGAGATAAATAACAACAGTTAATTCAGTAATTTCGATGGATTATATCAAGGGAGGTTCTCCAGCATGCCAGAGTTGCATGGCTAAAACCAGTAAAAGAGAAATATATATGTATTGCTCTCTCTCCCTCCCACCCTCTCTCTCCCTTCCTCTCTCTCTTTGTATATATTTATGTATATATATGTAACACATACACACACACGCCCAAAGAAGTCACATGACTCTACTGCAATGTATCATCAGATGAAAGGATGAGCGTATATCATCAGAACATGGATATGTTAGGAAGCTCCAGGATGATAGTAACATTGATCATCAAAGCAGTTTATCATAGACCGACAACCAAATCACTAACTCTCACTTTGAAAGGTATGTGTTTGCAATCCAAGAACAAGAAATATCAACCAAATACCTGATGCACAAAAGGGACAGAGATGCAGGAAGTGCAGCAAAATGTGATAACCAATGCAGACCTTGTGGATTAACACCAGTGATATCACTCACATCATAAGCAGTTGTCTGAAAATGTTACCATGGTATTATCTATCAATGACGCATGATGTAGTTAGGACACTGTATAATGAGATCTGTCAGAAGGATAACTTCAAGATCAAAGAAATAAGAACCTACAGTATGGTAGAAGTCATAGCCACTCATAATAAAAAAAAGAGTACTAGTGGAATGTCCCAGTGGAAACCTCAATAAAGTGTAAAAATAATAGACCTGACATAGTAATTTGGGATAGAGAAGAGAAACTGTGTATAGTTGTGGAAATCAGCTGCCCAACAGAAGTTAACATAAAGCTAAAGATCAGCTAAAAAAGAAAATACCTATGCTGAACTATTGAGGAATCTACAGCTATTCTATCCACTGGGATATGTAACACACTGCCTAAATACCAATCTTGAGAAATTAGGCGTCAGAAAGGAGAAAGCTGATTTGAAAACTATAGATCCAAGCCATCACTGGAACTGTAAAAATCTGTACTTTCCAACTGTTTATCGTTTACATATATATGAGCATATCTAGACATGCAAGAAATACATACATATCTAGACATGCATGAGAATACATACATAAATCAAGACATGCAAACCTGCACACATACATACATACATACATACATACATACATACATACATACATACATACATACATACAAATATACCCTGTAGATGTTGAAATTCCAATAAAGGAGCCATGGATCTAAGTTAGAAACTGGCTCTTTCTCTATTGGCAAGAAATCTTGAAATAAAATTGAATAACACACACACACACACACACACACACACACACACGCACACACACACACACACAGATACACACACACACACATGCATGTATGTATAACATCATCATCATAATCCTTATCATCATTATCATAATCCTTGTCATTGTTTTCATGTCCTTTTTTCCTGATTTAATCGAATAGATGAGATTATGTTGGGACGAAGTTTTCTTTGGTCAGATATCCTTCCTGATATCAACACTCAACTGTTTCCAAGCAAGGTAATAATCCCTTAATCTATCAAACGACAGATGTCTCTGATATGCAGAGAGCTGGAAACAAAACAATATTATCTGAATGAGTGTTTTGTTTACAAAGATTGCATGACATGAAGATAAAGTACATACTCACACAGCTGTACATATGCACACACACACATACACACACACACACACATGCATACATACTGTTGTGGCAAGAGTACGACAACCTCTGATGAGATGGGCTCGTGTGGTAGAGTCTCAGCATGGTAATAATGCCACATTAAGGTCTTTGACGAACCACCATTCAATATGATGGAATGCAATTCTTGGGGTATGAATTCAAGAACTTCTGTAAAATGTGATAAAGCATATTTTCACTTCACCCTACCACACAAGGTCAAATGGGCAGGTAGAAAGATTCATAGACATGTTCAAAATAGCGTTAAGAAAAGCTAGGAATGAATTAAGTAATGATGAAGCATTAACAAAATTCTTAACCCCCAATCCAAGAACAAATTCAAGAAAGTCACCCGTAGAGTTGATGTTTGTGAGAAGAATAATATTGATTTTTGGTAAGTTATTGCCAAAGAAAAAAAGGTGTAAAGGAAATATGAAAGATGTGATGAAATATTTTGAAGTAGGAGATAAAGTGCATTTTAAAACCAGCATAAATAGTAAAAAAAGTCTGAGAGGATGGCCTTGTAACCAAAAGAATAGGAAGCATGATGCATCAAATTAAAGGAACATAGGAGACACATAAATCAGCTAAAGAAGAGACATATTGAAGAACGGAGAGAAATTCTTATGGAAGTATTTTTTGATGTCTTTGATATCCCAGCACTGAAAGTAATGGAGTCCTGTAGAACCAGCATGAGAAAATGGAAGCAAACTGAACACCTTCAGATAAGGCCTAAGTCTTCTTTATTCCTTCAGAACTCGAAATCTCAAAAGGGGAGATGTTGTGGTGAGAGTACAACACCCTCTGATGAGAATACACAAGACCTTTGTATATATAAATACTAGCGTTCTGACATAGGCAGTTCATTGTTTGGTCCGCGAAGTCCAGATACAGTTTACAGTTCGAGTTAGTGTGTTGGAAATATTGATTGTTGGTTCATTACATGTTTGTTACTATGCTGTTTCTGTTTTGTATTGTTATAACACGGTCACTGTATTCTTTTTTTATCATTGATGATATCACCTGTACTACGATATTGGAGTTGAAAGGATATAACACATGCATACATGCATACATACGTACATACATACATACATACATACATACATACATAAATACATCCATCCATCCATCCATACATACATACATACATACACATATACATACATATTTACTTACATATTTACATACATGCATACGTACATGCATACATACATGCATGCATACATACATGCATGCATACATAAATATGTACATACATATACCCATACATACATACATACATACATACATACACACACACATGCATACACACATACATACGTACACACACACATACATGCATGCATGTACACATGCATATGAGTCACGTTGTTACTTCTACTAAATATTAATATATATATATATATGTGTGTGTATATATATATATGTGTGTGTATATATATATATTTATTTATTTATGTGCCCTTTCATAGTCTAGTCAGGCTCATGGGCCCAGTTTCCTGGTTTCTATGGTGTATGTGTTCCCCACCAGCTGGACGGGACACCAGTCCATTGCAGCGTTACTCAAGAAACAGGAAGAAAGAGTGAGAGAAAGTTGGGGCGAAAGAGTACAACAGGGGTCGCCACCACCCCCTGCTAGAGCCTCGTGGAGCTTTTAGGTGTTTTCACTCAATAAACACACACAACGCCCAGACTGGGAATCGAAACCGTGATCCTCCAACTGTGAGTCCGCTGCCCTAACCACTGGGCCATTGCACCTCTCCTTCATTGGACACTAAACTCTGCTTGCGAAGACCTGTTGGGGCAAGTGAAATCGAAATCGTAATTGAACCATATTCGATGACTAGCACCTGTGCCAGTGGAGCACTAACAGCACCGTCCAAGCGTGATCATTGCCAGAGCAGCTGTCTGGCTTCCATGCTAATGGCACGTAAATAGCACCATTCGAGCATGATCGTTACCAGC
>NC_142938.1:22078200-22080700 GCF_046866305.1 Octopus bimaculoides | reverse complement strand
GTATGTATGTATATTCAGGGGTGCTGAAAAGTTCCTGGCTTTGGGTAAAAGAAAATATAAGAGGATCAATTAATTATGATTTTATTCAAAGTATTCCTCTCTCAGAGTTACACATTTACTGCAGTGGTCTTTCAGTTTTTCCAAGCCCTGTAAAAGAACTCATGAGGTTGAGCTTCCAGCCAGGCCTTTTGCAATACTCTTAAAGCCAGGAAATTTTCAGTACCCCATTGTATATATAAATGTTAATATCAAACAATGAGAATGAGTGCTGAACATTGTATGTGCCTGTATGTATGTGTATGTGTGTGCGTGCGTGTGTGCGTATGCGTGTGTGTATGTGCGTGCGTGTGTGTGTGTGTGTGTCCGTGTGTGTGTGTGCGTGCGTGTGTGTGTGTGTGTGTGCGTGCGTATGCGTGTGTGTCCGTGTCCCCACATACCAAAAGAGCTACTAATAATTTCATGCTTTCATGATTCTTTTACTAGGCATATTTATAGAATACACCACTGGATAATTTCTGCTACCTTGGGAATGAATTAATAGTGGAGGAGGATGTACAGAAAGTGTGATAGCTAGAATAAGAATGGAATGGAGGTAATTCAAAAAGCTTTTACCTCTGTTGGCAACCACAGGTTTCTCTCACTGAGTGAAAGGAAGATTGTATGATGCATGTATACAGATAACAATTTTAAATAGTAGTGAGACATGGGGCCTCAATGTAGAAGACATGCAAAGGCTAGAGAGGAATGGGGCTGGTATGCTCTGTTTGATGTGCTAGCGTATTGAGAGAGAAGTTAGGTAAAGAGTGTGCAGTGTGCAAGTGCGAAAACTGCACTGGTTTGGTCATGTGATGTGACTGGATGCCAACAAAGAAGTGCTACTCTCTCAAAGTAGATGGAGCATATGGAAGAGAGAGACCAAGGAAGACATGGGATGAAGTACTGAAGGACAACCTCAGGATGCTGAGCCTTTTAGATGAGATGAAAAAGGACCAAGATGCCTGGTGCCTTGCTGTACTCAAGAAGACCCATGCCCTACAGCAGAAGTGTTAAAGCTGCTCCTCTTGGTGGAGAGGATTTGCCTGCAAGAGTCTTGTGCTGGTGCCACATAATAAGCATTCATACTGGCAACATGTTAAAAGCACCCAACTCACACACGTGCATGTGCACACACACACACGTGCACACACACACACACACACACACACACACACACACACACACACATATATATATATATATGCATATACATATATATATATGTATATATATAAATATACGGGATCGTTGTCAGTACCCCTGGATTGGCTCATGTGCGGGCGACACATGAAATCTTCCGAGCGGGATCGTTGCCGGTGCCCCTGGGCTGGCTCTTGTGCGGGTGACACATGAGGTTTTTCGAGCGAGATCGTTGCCAGTGCCCCTGGACTGGCTCTTGTGCTGGTGACACATGAAATTTCTTCGAGCGAGATCGTTGCCGGTGCCCCTGAACTGACTCTTGTGGGGGGTTCTGGGATTTTCGAGCGGGATCATTGCTGGTGCCCCTGGGCTGGCTCTTGTGCGGGTGACACATGAGGTTTCTCGAGCGAGATGAGCGTGGCCTTTGCCAGTACCGCCTGACTGGCCTTCGTGCAGGTGACACGTAAAAGCACCCACTACACTCTCTGAGTGGTTGGCTTTAGGAAGGACATCCAGCTGTAGAAACACTGCCAAATCAGATTGGAGCCTGGTGTAGCCATCTGGTTTCACCGGTCCTCAGTCAAATCGTCCAACCCATGCTAGTATGGAAAGCGGACGTTAAACGATGACGACAATACATATAGACATATATATATATACCGCCTGACTGGCCTTTGTAGGGTTTTCGAGCTAGATCGTTGCCAGTGCCCCTGGACTAGCTCTTGTGCGGGTGGCACATAAAAGACACCATTTCGAGCGTGGCCGTTTTCGTGCGGGTGACACGTAAAAGCACCCACTACACTCTCTGAGTGGTTGGTGTTAGGAAGGGCATCCAGCTGTAGAAACTCTGCCAAATTAGATTGGAGCCTGGTGTTGCCATCCGGTTTCACCAGTCCTCAGTCAAATCGTCCAGCCCATGCTAGCATGGAAGGCGGACGTTAAACGATGATGATGATGATGTGTGTGTATATATATATATATATATATATATATATATATATATATAGATAGATAGATAGATAGATAAAACTTACTTGAGAAAGGATGCGTGGTGTTCAATCATATAATAATATAAATAATATATAAACATATGCATATATCTATACATATATGTACATATCTACATCTATATGTATACATACATGCATATATGGGTACAGGGCATCAAAAAAACGTTAAACACATTGAGAAATGAAAACATAAAGACGAAAACAGAAAACGAACTTTTTTCGAACAACGTAAAAAGCCAAACAGAGAAACAAGACATGCAACATAAAGAATATAACCCTTCGTCAGTTGTCCCTGTTCCATCTACTCCGTGTTT